>NW_006912068.1:0-234211 GCF_000523435.1 Bipolaris zeicola 26-R-13
GGGGGGGGAGACCCGCACTCGAAGGGATGCCATCTACATCGAGAACCAGAGGGTGAAAGGTTAAAGGAAAATTTGGAAGCTGCCCTGCGCCACCTTGCGATACAAGGGCTACATTCGGTCGGTATGGGGTGGATGCTATAAGCATCAACCAAGACGACCACGACGAGAAAGGCACTCAGATTGAGCTCATGCGGCATATCTATGGCAATGCTACGACTGTGAACATTTGGCTAGGAGAAGCATGCTGATGGCAGCGAGGTCAGGGTCGTCATGACTATTCTTCCCAGGCTCTTGGACCAAGGCAAGCCTTTCAAAAGGAGCAAATTGCCGCGCTACTAATCACAATGGAAACTGAAACAGCCCCATCCACAAATCCATACTAGTGGCCTTCTTTAACCGTCAGTATACTGGAAGCGCGTATGGTATCGTTCAAGAGCTGGTCTGCGCTAAAGACGCCGTGGTCCTCTGTGGAAATAGCACCGTGCCATTTCAGTGCCATCCTCAAATTTCCATCAGTCTGTGAACCAAGTAGTAGGGAAAGCGTGTCACTGGGCCGAACGTTGCGCGGGACATCACTCTCCGAACCTTCCCGAGCCCCTACTATAGTAGTACTCAGATCGATGCTTGGAAGAAATTCCGCCATGCACGTAAAATAGGGAGAAGTAAAAAGATTTTTTTTTGAAAAAAGAATTTGCATATCAAAAAAAACATACGACAGCGGGGATTCGCTAGTGGTCACCCACCTAACTACTAATCCGCCGGTAAACTGCTTATATATGCCAGATCGGACGGGATGGCTAGCTCTCAGTTTCCAATGGTCGTATGTGCTAGGAAAACTAGGATTAGACTACTAAATCCGTATTTTTGGGATTAGGGCTGGGGTTAGGCTTAGGGTAAGGAACTCTGGTTAGGGTTAACGTGATGCTATCGATATGGGGCCTGGCACTCCTTTCGCACGCAGTATAGAGAGCTAAACACTCAGCGGTATCAACGTATATCTTCGTGAATTGACATGTCACGTTGTGAGTGCAGAGTTTGTATCTCGCAATTACATACAAAGAGTAACGGCTAAATTCGTACGACGTTCGCTATCAAAACACTACTACATGCAACATTCTCACACACGACTTCTCTTCACCTCATACATTGAAATACATGCATCCGTTTGCGCGTCTTTTAAACCAAAAACCACAGACACGGAAAACAACAATGGACACGTTTCATGCAATTTCCCTTGATTTCGTACTCATTCCTCATTGTACTTGGTAGATAAAAACAACATCAACAACAGACGTCTAGTCAGTTCCATTTACCGCAGCAGGCAAGGTAGGTGTGGTTGCGCCAGAGTTGGGCTTGCTCTTCGTCTTCAGGGTAAGTGGGAAAGTAAAGTCGTCGGCCTCTTCCTCTTCACTGTATACTTGTTAGCAACTGTCCGTCACTAGTCATTGTAATCATTCGTCACTTACGGAAGCTTCCACGCAATGTAGTCCTCGGTGCTCAGTCCCTCACGGCCTTCTTGCAGCGAAGCAAAGTCACCAGGAGTCATCATACCTGAACGCTCACGGGGCGATCCAGGCTCGGATAGAGGCCGGGAAATCTTGACGTCTTGCGAGTTGAAGAAGTCGGGCTCCTCGTCGTCTTCGTACGCCGCAGGGTATGCTCGTCGGAGCGCCAGTTGTCGAGCCTTGACATACTCCAAGCCCATGCGCTTCCAGTCGAGTAGGTCACTGAGACGCTCTGTCCGATTCCGCTGGTTGATGCGCTGGCGCTTGCTCTTCTTTGTGAATTCAAACATGTAGTCGACGAGCTGGTTGACCGAGTCGTCAACGCCCTTCATTCTCCGATCTACAATGTAGATACCGTAGTCTTGAGCATTCTCAATCAGCTCCTCCATGTAGCAACCAAAACCAGACAGGTTTGTTGTGATACTTGGAACACCCATGACAGTGCACTCGGCTGGAGTGTATCCCCATGGCTCGTAGTAAGATGAGAATACACCAAGATGGGTTCCACGGACAAAGTCGTCGTAGTCCATGGGCAGTACGGGGTTGGCCGAGTTCAAAAACTCAGGGTGGAAAACAACCTTGACGCGGTCCGAGGGGTGGTTGAAGAGCTGGCAGCGACGCAGTTGGTTGAGCACAGGATCTTCGGCATCGTTGACCATGTTGTGAGTGACAATAGGTGGCAGGTTATGGCGCTTCATGGCGAACAATCTTCGGCGGAGCAGAATCTTATCAGCAGGTGTGATCAAGTCCTTGTCTTCAGGGAGCTCCGAGCCTTCTGTCCAAGTCAGGGAGCGCTCAAACAGCTTCTTGGCCACGTTCTCGGCAATGTTGTTCACACTGTCGTGGAGCGCCTTGATGACTGCCTGTCCCTTGAGTGAGTCGACCGAAAGAGAGGTAGTCTGTGCAGGCAGAATGATAAAAGCAACGACCGTCATGTTAGAGTTCTCGCTCTTCATCTTGTGGTTCAGTCGTGCCAGTGATTCGATAAACATGTCCACACCCTTATTCCGGTACTCGTAGCGACCAGCTGTGAAGAAGTAGAGCGTATTCTCAGGATCGAAGTCATTGTGACCGTAGAAATGTCCGCGCACAAAGTCGTTGATCTTGACCTTTGCCTGTTGGTGCAAGTTCTGGAACTCGTGCGTCGCAGAAAACTTCTTAACGTTGAGACCGTTGGGCAATACACCATCTGGTTTGCGCTTCAAGAGATGCTCGCTCTCATAGGCAGTGATGTGGGACACGGTTGTGAAGACGTCGGCAGCGTGCGTGGCAGCCCGCTCAATGCAGTAACGATGGTAGATACCCCGCTTTCCTGCTTCGGCATCCACGTCAAAGTATTGCAGATTGTTGTAAAAGTCGACTGAGCCAGCGCAAAGGTAGCGACCGAGAAGTGTGGCGTGAGTTGTGAAAATGGTAGTCACGTCGATGCGGCGCTTCTTGCAAAGGGGCACTGCAACACCTGCCAGCCACTCGTGGAACTGGACAATGACAGCTCGCTGCTTCTCATGGTAGACATACTGAAAGAGCAGTTAGCAAATGTACCAAGACTGATTTCATGTTTGCTTCTTACCTCGCCCAAAAACCAGGCGATAAGATAGCCAAAGACAATGGCCTCATTGGTCTCGGAATCGCCAGGAGGCGAAGGAATGCCAGTAGAAGACCAGAGGTCGCCCTTCCACTCATCGAGCCACCTGTAGCCAGTGCCAGTGTCAAAGAGGAGCACGCGTGGGGCACCGTCAATCAGCCATCGTCCGTATAGCGTCTTGATGCCCCGCTCGTCCATGGACTTGATCGTGGCCAGCAGAGCAGGGTCTTTGGGAACAATGGGTTCTACTTCGACGGCGGCCTATGGACTTGTAAGCAGGAAGTATCGCAGTGAGCAAGCATAGTGCTTACCGAAGCCCTATTCCAGGGACCGAGCAGAGTGTAAGCAGCGCCATACTCTGCTGTGGTGACCTGGGCCTTTGACTTGAGGACCGAGTAGATGCCGCCGACTGGAGCTGGTTAGGGTTTTGCGTCATGGGACCAGGATGGAGGGGAGCTACCTCTGTTTGCGACTTCGGTCGCAACCTCGAACAGGACGTGGTTCTGCACGTCTCGCGCTCCCGAGGCCATTGTGAATGTGTGGTGGGGTCAGATAGAAGGAGGGAGAGACACAATGGCAGATTCAAAATACTGTTCGAGAGAAGAGATTGAGAAGGAGAGGTGAAACAGGGCTGATGGAGCTGGAGCTCGGTACTTGGTTAGACTGCTGCAGGATGCGGCGCTAGACGGGCGGTTGGGTTACTGAGCCGGGGGTGGGGAGAGAATAGGCGATACGGGTCTGCAACAAGATGTGGTGGTGCAGCCGCAGAGAGCGAGAGAGAGAGAGAGAGCAATTGACGAGAGTGTGTGTGTTTGAGCAGAATTGACAGGAAAAAGTCGAGGTAATAGCGGTTGGCGTGGACCCAGCAGACATGCCCTGCAGCGGCGCCAAGGGCTGGAAGATGGTGGGCGGCTTATTGTTTTGAGAGCTTGAGCGTTGGGAGACCCCGACGTGGGGAGGGTTTAGGGTGGTTGGGATGTTCGGGTCAGAGCTCCCCAGCCGACTTGCCTCGCTAGGTGCGGGTGACGTCGTTGCTGGCCCTGCAGTCACCATGACGCTGCCCATATCATTTGCTGGCCGCGAGCAAACTAGAGTAACAATTTAGCCCACATGGTCCTGGCAAGACATGCACAGTACCCAATTCTCGCGACATGTGAGTAGAGTACATGTGCACCCATGCACAAACATGGACATGTACATACTGTGTACACACCCACCCACTCCCTACTAGCATGTTCCCTCCCCGCGGCTGGCGCCCAGCAGGGCAAGGCTGGAGCGTGGCCGGCCAGTGTGCGCGAGTCAACAACTCAACAGTTTGTCGAGGAAATGAGACGACGAGCGGACCATCGACCGATCCATCCCGTCCCGATTTGTGCCGCTCAATTCTGACGACTACTCAGTCTCTTCATCTTCTCTTGTCGCAACTGTTACATGGCGCATGTTGCTGTACACGTTTTGTGAAGTTAATATGCCGAGGCGGTACTGCGTCCGCCTGCTGCAGCGTCTCGTCATTAGGCCGGCGATTGCGGGGTTCCCGCGCGACGGGGGGTGAAGTTTCCAGCACGCCACCCTCTCCGCAGCCAGTCGAGTGGGCCCAAACTTGGGCGGAGGCGGAGACATCGGAGACTTGGTCGGACACACACACATACATACACGTACTGTATAGTAAGCTCACAACACCATGCAACCATGACAACTGAATCTCTCATATACCCTCACCTCACACGCTCACCCGCCAGTGTCTCCAGCTAGTCGCATCTAGACCCATATCACTTCAAACATTATATATCAATTCAATACTTCCACTCTATCTAGCCTCACCTGCTCGGCCATACCAGGCATCCCTCTCACGCCCCCACCATGCCTCAACATCGGCGCCACCTGAAAAACAAGCCTTTGGGCTGACAACGTTGGGAAACAAACCGCAAGGAAGAGAAAGAAAAAAAATTATGCAGGGATATCAGGCTAAAATCGCGCTCACAAAGGAAAGAGGAAAGACGAAAAAAAGGACGCCACGTGCCGTTTGGGAAGTGGTTCCGCCTGCAAACCACCCTTCTTTGCCCCCCCTCCCTCCCAAAAAAAACACCTTACTTGCCACTTCGATCAATCACCGGTGCAGCAACGGGCATCCCACCCAGCAAGCTGCCCTGCGCAAACTCATTGTTCAGGTTCAGGTTGACCATTGGGCCTCGGGCTTTGCTGCCATCCATGACTCCTCGACCGATCACGTCAGGGCCTTGAGAATAACCCGCTCGAGACAACAGGCCTCCACCCGTAAATGCTTTGCTGGCATCCTCCGGCGCCGCACCATGGTTGTTCTGCGTGTATGCAGCCAGGGGCTCGCCACGACCCTTGAGCGACCGTGTGCGCTCGTGGCCACCGGCACCATATGTTCCATGTGCGCGTGATGTTCCCGGCCGGCCCGCTCGCCAATCTGTCGACGAAGGGACCTTGATTGCTTCTTCTATCGACGTTGCGCTCTCCACAAGTGGTCCGGCACCCGCTCCCGGATTGTACCCTTTGCCCTTGTTGAGATGCTGTGGTGGTGGACGGTACTGCGGTGTAAGATCAATCAACGGCTCTGGCATACCAGGTACCCGTTTCGAAGCACTTCTTTGCAGGTCGCTGGATGTCCGTCGATGGTGGTTACTGCGCGTTGAAGTACTACGTTTGACACTACTGTCGGCCTGACCCAGCCGACCCACGTTCAGCAGTGATGGACCCTCTGTAAACGCGGCCGCCTGCTGCTGCTCACGAGCCTGGGCTGCAGCCTGGCGCTCGCTATAGCCTCGGCCTAGAAGCCCATTAGAAGTAAATGCCTCTTCTTCCTTGCCGTCAAAGCTGCGTCGTCCAGACGTCTGTCGAGACGTGGGCTGTGAGGGATTGGGCTTGCCGATTGCACTCTTGATCAACGTTGCCGGGGGTGGTTGCTTTACCCGCAACGACTTCTTCCTCGTATGCATTGCTCTGCTATCAAGCTTCGACAAGGGCTTGTCATCTGGAAACTCGCCCGGCTTATGCACTTCAATTTCATCTAGCTTCTTGTTGAAACTGTCCATGTCCAATAACGACGAGAAAGCACCTAGCTGGTAATGTGATCCTACAGACTCACCCCTTGCATGCGCTGATGACGTCGCTGCTTCTTGGTTGCCAGACACATTGCGCATGGCTGGCGACTTCTTCTTCAACCCCTCGCCCTTTTGGTACTTGAGGTACCAGCTCCGCCACGACTGCAAAGCATGGTAGAACATGTTTGCCGTGTTGCGGTCATTGGTGCAGAAGAAGTGCACATACTGCGACTCATCGGCAAAAATGTTCGACTTTTGCATACTCTTGACCGCATAGCATATCTTCTTGGGTGGCTTGACCCTTGCCAGCTTCTGCTGCGTCACTGTGTAGATGTCGTAGTCTGTAAGCGTGCAAATGTTCTCCAGATCCTTTTCCTTGGTTTTTTCGTTCTTCGCCATGACTAGCTGGCCGTCGGGACGCAGGGTAAGGAGCCGCTTGCTCCACTTGCCGGGTCTCGAAGAGTATTGGATAAAGCACGACATGCCTTCGGGCCTTGCCTCGGGCACTTTGTATGCGAGTAAGTCATCCTGGTTGATTCCGTCCACGTCCGAGTCGATAATGGTTAGCTCATTTTGGTTGTCGTGATCCCATGAGTTCATAACATCTCGTACATATTCGTAATTGCGAAGCGGGCGCGTGATGCTGACTTTGGTGAAATATTCAGAAATAACTGCTGTGCGAACGTCAATTGGGTCTGCGAGGACAGTTGACGCAGACTTGATCAGATCCAGAGGTGTTGTGGTCGGTGTGACTGGTAGTTGAATGCGCTTCTTGTTGCACACAACCGTAACACGCTGCCCCAATTGTTAGTCACTTCATCCCGCCCAAGAGGCAACCAACATACCCTGTCACCAGCATTCACGGCTGAAGTTGGCGCATCAATACCCAGGACCGCACCTCCTCCACCGGGCTTGATCGTCTCTTCCTCGTGGCTGAGGCTGAGGCTGAGTTGTGGTGCAGCCGACAATTGCGCTGGAGCATCCAGGCCTAGAGCCTCGTCCTTTCTCCTTTTGAACATGCCAAACCCAACTTCTTGCTGTCGCGGGGGCGAAATGGCATTGGGTGAGGCCGGTGGCTTTTGGGACCGCTCTTCAAGCCTTGCTAGTGCCGCTTGACGTTGATGCTCGTCCTTGTTTTGCGAAGTCTTTCGCGGCTCGGCTTTCTGTAGTCGTCTCCCACGCTCCTGCTCTGCCTTTTGTTCGATTCTTTGCCGACGCAGCGCTTCCGCTTCTTCAAACTCTCGCTGTTGCTGTTGCTGCTTCTGTAGCCGCGCCGCTTCCTCTGCTTCTTGACGTAACTTGTCGGCCCTGTTCAACTCGGCCTGTTGTGCCTGCCTCATTGCCCGTGCCTCTGCATCATGTCTTTCCTTCATCTGCCGCTGGCGCTGCTTCTCCTTTTCGAGAATTTCTCTCGCACTATCATCGCCGCTGAGGGACTGGTCTCTTGGTGCACCGTAGACAAGGGGCGACGTTTGGGTACGAGGTTTAGCCGTACGAGGGCGGCGCTGGGTGGTATTGGCCGCATACGATGTCTGCTGTGGGGAACTGTCGGCATCAGTTGACGAAGCATACGGCGGCGACTGCGGGCAAAAGGGCGGTGGAGGGTCAAACGTGGTGTTGGAGCGGGGAGGAGGTTGCGGACTGGTCGCGTGCGAAGTTGGTGGTCGGCGGTGGTAGCGGCTCTTGCTCCTGCTGAGTGGCGCATCGTTCTGAGGCTGGGCGTCTGGTACTGCAGGCATAGTAGGCATTGTCGACATGCCCTGCGAAGGCTGGTCATGCTGCGAAAACTGGCCTGGTGGCGCGGGATGCTGTTCCTGGGCGCGCCTTACGCTTCTATAGCGAGACATCTTTTGCGTCGACGCTGCTGCTGCGGCTGCGGCAGCAGACGAGGACATTGCTTCAGTGGCCATGGCGGTGTAGGGGAGAATGCTGTGCGACTGGAAACCTCGTGCCTGGGCGAAGAGAGGTAGAGAACATAGAAAGCACCGTCACGGCCATAGAGGACGCCCAGCGAGTGAGGGGAAAGAGGAGATGTGAACAGGGTGAAGAAGCAAGTACAAGTGGCAGCATGCGGAATACGGCTAAGGCGGCGTTTAATTCTTTGACATTAAAGTACCTGAATCCAATCACCAGGTCAAGGCAGGTAGCCGAAACATTCTCTCCACCCCCCGTTCTATCTTGGTAGTCCTCCTGAGAGGGCGGGAACGGTCGGTGGCTGGACTGAAACCTGGCAGGCCGGCCGTACGCAGGCGCGTGCGCTAGACGACTCGTCCACCTGACCAGCGCGGGGCGGTCAGTGCAGGCGGTGCCAGCCACACGTCCGCCTGAAACGCGACGCCTGGCCGCCATGCCTTAGCCACAGCACGCTATTCGACTACGTACGTAGTCATGGCGTGTGCATGAATGCCCCCCTCCCCAAAGCAGATCGCGGCATGCAACAAGATCCTGCAGATCGCAATGTTGTGCATGCATCCACCCAGGGCACACGACACTACCTACTACGCCTGTCCCTTGGCTACAGTGACAGTGACATGAACCCTATGCATACATGTCTACTTACTCTAGTCTGCGTATGTGATATGAACCCCTGCCTATGCAAAGTACTAGTATGTCACCATAACAGCCTATATTGCCTAAATGAGAAATCACTTGTGTAATATCCCAGCGGAGAATTACCAAACTGCAATATTACCACGCACACACACATACACAAACCTTGGCCCTGTGCGCCCTGCAATCCCCCCTTCTCCAAAACAAAGCGGCACTCGATATTAAAAGCACAAGTCATCGGCGGTGTTTTAGTAGCCACGAGAGACCAGTCTCGCGCAACCAAGCGCTCTATTTTTCTTTCTTGCTTTGCTTTGTTTCTTTATGTACACACACATGGCCAACAAAGGAAACTCCATCCTTTCACCAGGGGTATTTTCGTCCGACCCTCATTGGTTCTGCCTGGTGTCGCCATAATTCGTACTGATGTTGCACCCGTGTTCCACCAACCTTAAAACGACAAAAATAGAACAAAAGTAAAAACACACAACAAGAAAAAAGGTTCCTTGGTATCTTGCAAAGATGACGTTTGAGAAGGTAAAAAAAGAAGAACTTGGACAGCTATCCAGAAGAGAGAATCGAAGTGAGCGAGGGAAAAAGGTAAATAAGAAGACGGGCAGGCGAGATGCAGTACATGGATGCAGAGTGCGATGCTGGCGTGTCCAAACGAACAGAAACTAGCGCCACAAATCAGCCCTCGAGGCTCGCTTCTCGCGACCAACGTGGGTCATCCAGCTTGCGCGCGGGCTGGGTTCTCGGCCACCGAGCGAGTTGGAGTAGCCGTGTCCAAAGCCTCCGCTAGGTGCCATATGGCCGGCGCTCCTCGGTCGCCCATCGTTGTCGGCAGGTATGGCCAGGAACCCACCGAACCCGTTTGGTACTACAATGCTCTTACGGGCATCTCCGCCCCACTGGGGTCCAAGACCCTTGTGTGCCGAGTAGCTGCTTAGTGGCCGGCCCACAGACATGGATGCACGTCGTTGCTGGCCTTCGGGAGGCATGATGGAGGTAAAGATCCAATCAAGCTCATCGAGACCCTTGGAGTAGACCTCCAAGGGCTGGTTGAACATGGGCGGCGGTGCCTCGCTGAACGGACGTATTGGTGGCGCAAGAGTAAGGATTTCTGGGAAATCGGGATCACGAACCCACAGCTGTCGCAAAGCCGGAAGCGAGTTGGACATTAGCGACTTGGCTAGATACTGGTAATACGACGCAGCGGGAGGGTAGACCTGGTTGGCGGCGCTGGATACGACCTCAAAGTTGAGCTTGTGCAGTGTGTACGAGTTCATGGGCGGGATAGGGTCTAGGGGAAGGGATGCCGAGACCGTGGCCGTGTACTCTAATGTCCGAAGGTTGGCCGCTGCCTGCAAAACAATGTGAAGAGATGCTACTGGGAAGCCAGCACAGTCCTTGAGTACAAGCGTTCGGAGTCTGGCACTGCACATGGGGTTATGGAGAAACTGGGCCAAGCCGTGTGCAGTCACTGTGTGGCACTTTTCTAGCCTCAGGATCTCCAAGGCAGGGAAGTTTGGAATTCCAGGGGCATCGTGGAAAGTGGAATCGTTCAGCCATGGAGCGCCGATAATGGTAAGTTCCTTGAGTCGGGGAAGCATGCCGAAGACCTGTCGCAAGATGCTGGGCTCAATGTGTATCTTGCTGAGCTCAACGGTGATGAGCTCTTGCCAGTAGCCCTGGAGGAGCGACTCGAGCGCCTGTTCGCCACCCTCGGTGTACTTCATTCTCCTAATGTGTGGGCATCGTCCCTGCAGCTCCTGTCGCAGCAGCTGGCAAGACTGGTCGCCACTGTAGAAGCCATCTGGGAGGTCAATGTACTCGAGGTTGGGGCAGCCCGACACAGTTCGCGCAAGGTCGGCTTTGCAGGCCTCGCGCGTCATGTAGGGGAGCTTGATGAAGCGTACACGTTGGCCGAGGTATTGGTTGCCGCGGACACTCTGGCCGAGCTGCTGGAGTCGCTCGGTGGGGGCGTCGATTTCATCTCCGTTACGCGACTTGCGCCTGCGCTGGTCGGCGTAGATTTCCTCGAGCTCGCAGTAGTGGACGGCATCAATGCGGATGCTGTTGTAACTAGGGAGGCCGGTCAGCCGCAATGTACATGCAGACAGAGCAGAATGGCAAAACTTACAGTAAACCGGCGGCTACACCATACCATTGTCGCTTTGTCAAGGCGCAGTGGGCCAGGTCTCGCATGTCGCAGCTCATGCAGCCATCGTTGCCACTGTCCTCGCTGCCGTCGAGGGTCTCGTCAGTGGAATGGGGGCAGACTTGCTCAAAGATGCGACGCAAGACGTGGTCGGGCAGGCGGACAAATTGATCGGGCCCATGGTATTCGGGGATGGCGGGGGCGTAGAGGTCGTTGCGAGGACGGGATTCGTTCTTCTTTGGGGTTTTGTGACGCCTGAATCGCTTGAAGAAGCCCATGATGCCGCGAGAGGAACTAGAGAAGAATGTCAGGAGGACAGCAGCATGGAGGAGAGCAACGGGTCAAGGCAGATTTGGGGGGTGGACGTGGTTCTTTGTCCGTTGTTTCAAAAAGTGGGTAGGTGAATACTAACTCGCGTCCGTTTGGTGCAGCTTGCGGGGAAGACAGGAAGCCGCGTTGCCGAGAGGCCATGGTTACTTAGTAAAGCAGGCGGTCCCGATTTACTACACGGGCCTTCCTCGTGTGGGTAGTGGTAGATGCTCAGGCGCCAATGCAAAGTCCCCGATGCCACAAGCGGAGTGCATAAATTGCAGAGGATCTCTTGATGGGCAGAAGAGGGGGGGCGCGCGCGGCGTTTAAGGGGTTCACAGCAGCTGCACCACGGGCACTGGGAGAGGTTGCGCACACCACGTCGAGCGGGCGCTGCTGACAGGGCTAGTGCTTGTCGGCCGTGTCAGCAAAAGCTTGAGGGGACGCTGATCGTCGTGAGCGCGCGCCTCCAAACTCAACTGCCAGCCTGGCGGCGTGTGAAATTGGCTGCCACCTGCGCCGAAACAGCAGCGAGGGCGGGCGAGCACGAGGGTTGAGGCTGATCACGTGCTGCCGTGGCCCTCGCCGTCGCCGTCGCCGCGGGAGTGGGAGAGAGGCCACACATGCACACACATACATACACACACGGCCAGGGGGGGCGGCGGGATGTGCTGGCCCCTTGTCCCCTTGTCCCCTTGGCCCCTAGCCGCCTCTCGCCCACCCCAAGTACAGGACAGCTCTGCCGGTCCACTGGTCCACTCGTCCAACATGGCTTCTCGAGATAACACGCCAGCGGGCTACCCCGTCCAAGCCATGGCCGGACCCTGTTGTTCGGGTAGGCGTGGGCGTGGGCGTGTGTGTGTATGCATGTACACAGTACCCTACCCAGTCTCTAACTCTCACCATGGCGCCGTGTCCATTGCACTCAAACGCGACGACATCCATACACGCTACTATGTACACTGTACATACATGTCGTATGTATACACACGCACAGCACGGGCACGCGCCGGTTCCCCTTGGCTGCACGCGTGGGACCGGTAATGAGCGTCGACGTCGCTGCAGATATCCCGCCATGCTCCTATGTATATATGGATGCATGCAGCCATGAACTATGTATATACCCTACACACTTTCGTGTACATGCTCTCCCAGGGCCCGGGACGACACTCTCGAGCCCATTGCTGCCAATTGCGACGTCGGAACACCGCCAGCACCCGTCCAGGGACCATATAGGCACACAGCAACACGCGAGATAGCCGTGCAACCCGCAAAAAACAAAACAGCATCAGGGAAAAAAAAGCCCATATCCCCCAATGCTCTCCCAGTGACACGTCCGACACTAAACTCGAGCTCCCGCCAAGATCTCGACGTTGTGCCCTTAGCTCTGCTATCCACGTCAAGAAATCTTCCGGCATCATTGCACGGAGCCTCAGGTCGTCCGTCCCCATCACAGAGCACCTGGTTTCATCTCACCGGGTCACCTCTACCCTCGCTCCATCATTCACCTCGAGGCTCTGCTCTGTTCTCCCCTTCACTTGCAGTGAGCAGCAGTCACCTGTCCCCGCCTCACCTCATCCGTATTCACCTCCCCGCTGACGTACCCGCTGCGAGCGACTTCCACCCACGCCGCCTCTTACCTCCGACTTCCTTCGCTGCAACACCTCAATTGCCCAATCCACCCTCGCCGCAGTCTCGACCGACCTCTGGACCACCCTAGAGGCACCCGTACTGACAGTGCAACCCTCGCAGACAAATACAGACAGCTATGGCCTCCCAGCCGACCCCGAGCCCCCAGGCGGCCAATCTCGACCGCTACGTCGTCATTCACGTAGCTACCACATGTGACGAGCACGGCGTCTACGTGACAAAGGATTCAGCAGAGGTCATTGAGCTCGGCTGGATTCTCCTCGATGCAAAGTCGTGCGAAGAGGTGGGCTTGCCCATCCCAATCCCGCACCCCAATTGCTGATCCAATCCCAGCTACACCGCGAGTCCGTCCTCGTGAAGCCCGTCAACACACCCATCACAGCCTTGTGCAGTACGTTGTCTTGCTCCTTCTCCCCTACCTATTGCCTACTTGCCTCCCTCACTCCCCATCCACCCCTTCTTCACCCCGACGAGCTTCGGCTAACCCTGCATCCTTGCTTGCACAGCGAGCTTGACAACCCTCACCTGGGACCAGGTCCGCAACGCTGGCTCCTTCCGTGATGCCATCGAGCGCTTCAACAACTTCCACGCCGAACACATTGCCCCCAAGAATCTCGAGTTTGCGTTCGTTACCCTTGACTCATGGGACCTCCGCGTACAGCTGCCGCGCGAGGCTAGGGACAAGGCCGTTGTTCTTCCCCCATACCTCCAGCACTCCCGTACATTCGACCTACGCACTGAGTACCAGCGCTGGCAGGCACACCACCCCGAGTCGTTGCCGTTTGGCTCCAGCGCCTTGACCAACATTTGTGCGGCTCTCGAAGTGGAGCCTGTCCAATCGTCGGCTCCCATCAAACACAACCTGCCCTTTCACTTGCAAGCCCTCGCCCCCGCCTCGCCGCGGCGGGCAATGGAGGAGGCCGTCACACTTGCACGAGTTCTCCGTGGCCTGATCCGCAAGTCGCAGCCACCTCAAGACCACCCCGACGTACTTACCAAACCCATGGATGCCAGGGCTGACGTGCGCGCCTTTTTGTCCGAACGCAGCAAGGTTCTTCATATGAGCGGTCTTCCCCATGACACTACTCAGTCAGAGCTTGAGAGCTGGTTCACTCAGTTTGGCGGTCGTCCCATTGCTTTCTGGACCCTCCGTACCCCAGACCAGCACAAGCCCACTGGCACCGGCTTCGCCATCTTCTCTTCTCACGAGGAGGTATGTATTGTATTAATCATGCTCGACGTCTAACATGCTAACTTTAATTCTTCTTTCCTAGGCTGCTGAGAGTCTCTGCATGAACGGCCGCGCTCTCAACGAAAAGGCCATTGAAGTCTCGCCTTCGTCCACTCGCGTTCTCGACCGTGCCTCCGATATCATCACACCATTTCCTCCTAGCAAGAACCGTCCTCGCCCTGGTGACTGGAACTGCCCCTCTTGTGGCTTCTCCAACTTCCAGCGCCGTACCGCCTGTTTCCGATGTTCGTTCCCTGCCATGCAACAGGGCCCGCCTGGCGGTGATCCCATGGCCTACGGCGGTTACGGATATGGAGGTCACCCAGGTATGATGGGTCCTCCTCAGCACCACATGGGCCACGGCCACGGTCACGGAATGGGTGGTGGACACATGCGTGGAGGTACTGGTGTCGTTCCCTTCCGTGCTGGAGACTGGAAGTGCGGTGAGAATGGCTGTGGATACCACAACTTTGCAAAGAACACTGCCTGCCTCCGCTGTGGAGCTAGCCGTGCTGGCGCTGCTGTCGTTGCCGATTCTGCGTTCCCGTCGCCAATGGACACGCCCTCTGGTTTTGGCATGGGTCCTCCTTCTATGGGCGCTGGTCCCGGTGCCGGTCCCTATGGCCCTGCTGGTTACGGTGGTGGTGGCTTCCCAGCTCAACAGTATGGTGGCCCCCCTAGCTCGTATGCTCTGCCCTCTGGTATGGGTGCGGCTAGCCCTTACCCTCCCATGGGCGGCCAGTATGTGCCCAACGGTGGCATGCACTCGACTCCCTTTGACAGCCGCGCCGCTGAAGCTGCTTTTTCCTCGGCGGACCCTTACCCCGCTCAGGGTGCTCCCAACGGTGGCGATGGTCGCAATGACCCCTTTGCCTTTCTTTCAACCGGCTTTGGCTCTCTTTCCATGAACGATGATCGGCGCAACGTCACTAACCCTGCCAACAAGTCGCCGGCGTAAGTTCACTCGTACATAGGTATCGATCGTCTGGAGCGCGTATCTTGCGGTGCAATTTGATATGGGACGGTTTTTTCGGGTAGGCGTGGGCGTGGGCAAGATTGGCTATGGGTGGAGTTTTACAGCATCGGTCGATTTAAGAGATTCGTGGCATTTGCAGGCTACCTACGGCACGGATGCGTATAGACGGAAAAATCCTCATTTGATGGAGTTCGATACCTGGGATGGCGGGGGTGTTTGGGGATCGACTTGAATTCCTTTTGCAAAAGCTGGGTGGGTGGATAAAAAAGTACAAATTGGACGGTAGCGAATGCGGGCTTCTAGGAGGTTCTTGGATCTGGGAAGACGATTTCTTCGTACAGCATCTGGGCCTCGAGCTGGTGTTCATTTTCTTCTCTTTTCTTGCTCTTTTTTTTTCTCTCTCTTGTTTTCTTGTGCATGCTACAAATTGAATCACAACACATTGCCTTGGCAGTCAAGGTGCTTGTGAAGTAAGGGCGGCTCTCGAAGTATTTCGTGTGTTCTTTTGCGCGGGTTTGTTTCCTTTTTTTCTTCTCCGGAATATTTTCCACCAGTATCTGTCCTAATAATTTGCATTTGTCGTCTTTTTTCGCCCCCGTATGTAGTAGCAGTGAATCAATCTCTAGTGTTGTCTAGTGTCGTAACCGCGTCATGGTGAAATGTGAAGACGATAAGATGCCGCCGGGGGGGGATGGTTGTACGCATGTAGATCAAGAGAAAGGGAATTATCAAAGAACAGTAACGGTATGTGTGTGTGGGGGAAAGTTCCCGTAGTAGTAGTAATGCGCGCTCAACCGTAAAGTAATTATCTCGGGGCTTTTTTTTTGGTCCCAACAGATGACAACCTAAGCCAAGGGGATTCTACGCATTATCAACCCCCTTACCCTCCCCCATCCCTAGTTCGGGAGGTACCGTATTTAGGTAAGGACCTTTCGGGTTATCCGACCAACAAGGGGAGAGGATGTGATATCCGATGTTTCCTATTCGACCTTCCCTTTTTTTTCGCCGTTCCCTCTCGTCCGTCTTTCTCTCTCTTTCTCTCACACACACAAAACATACACAGTACACTCTTAGCGCGCATAATTATGGATGATTGGGGAGGGGATTCTGGTAATACCAAGCCAAGTAACTATCTAAGATCGAGGAAGGAGGAAGGAGAGTGGGCTTGGCGGATTTGATCTTGCTTACTTGCTTGCTTGGGACCCCCCCCCCTCCCCACGTCGGGGGGATTTTCTGGGTCTGGGCATAATAGAGTCCTAATGTGGTGGACTATGAGGGGGGGTTGCTTATGTGCATTAGGATTACGATAATAAGGCCGGCATTTTTCTTTTTCTCGATTTCGGGCCGGTTTGATTGTCATGTAAGATGAGTATGACAATGTAATGTTATGGATTTCGTGTGGGCTGTTTTTGGTATGGACATACTGTGTGGGTGTAAGCGTGGAGGGAGCAAAGATGGATCGGTGGTTTGCCTCGATAACGGGCTTCGCCGTCTGTGGTTGGTTGGGATTTTGCTTGGTCATGCAAGGTACGGGTGTTTGTGGAGCTTAGCAGGATTTCTAGCCCGCGCTACGTACAAGCGGGCTAGTTTGTGTCTTTGTCTATGATTAGAGTAGTAAAGCGTAGGAATCTGCGCGGTATCACGACGATGTTCGGGTCATCTATTTTTTGGTGTTGTTATTTCCTTTTTTTTCTCTTCATCTTGGACTGAACCCAGAGTTTTTTTTCGTAACGTGCTAGATGGAAGTTTGTTGAGCACATACACCGTTATGATGACGTGCCCCCTCCCGTATTATCCTAGATTTGACAAACATGTCATCTCGCATGTAAGTAAGATATGAATACAAAAGACTTGGCCGTATTTGACGTGGACATTAATAAGATGTCTGTGGCGTCTGCGTGGCTCAATTTCCGAAGCAGGTGGATGGCATCTAGGGTGTCCCACGCCCCGTATAAACGGTTGCGCGATTTTTCAATAGTGCGTATATGCGCGATACGGACGGCTGGAGGCTGGGAAACAAGAAAAAGAGGTCTTTGCGACGCGTTGCTCTGGGTCGCATATGTTAGAGATGAATTGTGCTGCTGTTGAAGTTGACGGTTCCACAGGCGTACGTACGTGTGTGTACTGACCGCAATGCGACCAGGACCAGGGCTAGGAAACATACGACGGAAGCCATGTAGTTTGTTAAGATCGCCCAAAGCCTCATGCGCCGATAGGTTACGTGTGCAGCCGTTGTCCCTGAGAGCAGGGGGGACCCAACCAACGACCCACGCTGTCAGACGTCGGCCAGTCTCGCCTTGCCATGCCGTTATCAGTCAGCTTGCCCATGGCGTTAGCGTCTCTAATTTTGACTCTCTAACGTCTAATTTGGCACGGCTAATGAGCTGCTCATCCGTTAGTCGCCTTTACTCAGCTCGCCCGTTTATCCAGCTTTTCTGCGCTATGCTGAGCTTAGGTACGGCCTAGGATGCGCCGGATGCAATTCACCACTCCATCTCGCTCGGTCCGCCCCTGTCCCATAAGCTTTCCACAACCTCACCCAAGATCGGTACCCACGATCTTGTCAAGCATCGTGCTGTCTGCTCTCACACAACCTCTTGTTGAGGCCTAGCATTAGCCCTATACAACCACACAGCATCAAGCTAACCATGTGCCTTGGACCCGCGCCATGAGTCGGCTCCTCCATAAACGCGGCGGCGTACCCCGTTTGTAGCATCCGCTCGTATTGCAGTTGCATGCTCTGCCACCTTGGGATGACACTGTGGCACCCATGTCACATCATTTCCAGTTATCTCTAGGCGTCCATGGCAGTGTACTTACATGTAATTCGTCCTTTCACTCTCACCTCTTATCTGGCGCTAGCCTCTTGACTTATCTCTCACTGTCTTTCCCGCTCTTCTCTTTCTCCCCAAAGATACCCCGTTTCCTTTCGTTTTCGTGACAATTACTCGCTCTCAAGTGCGGGCCCACCCCCGCCATGCTCGTCACCACCTCACACTCGTTACCGCGACTGCTTGTCCTCCCTCTCTTCCTCTTGATATGCGGCGCCTTCTTCTTCTTTCCCAGGCAATACCATGGTTCCGCTGCCATTCACATCCCCATCCTGACGGGCAAGAACCTCACTGCAGTCAGTTCAACCTTTGACAAGTCTGTTCAAGAATTTTGGTCCGACCTTGCCACTGCTCTGGTTGACGCCCAACCACAATGTGAACCTTTGCAGCTCGACGATGAGGGCTTCGAAGATATTGTTCACTTCAAGCCGCTTGAACCTCACAGGACACACCCTGATCGGCTGGTCAACTTCACAAAGAATGAAGAGTTGGCCTTGTTCAGAGCGCACTATACTATGCGCAGTTCTGCAAAAGAGCTCGCGTCTAAAGTCCCCTTTGCACAGGGTACTACGGGCATCGTTACTACAGCTAACGCCATGTACATGCCCATCTTTTTGGTCTCACTCCGCTTACTACGCAAGACGGGATGTGATCTGCCGATGGAAGTCTTCATTGACGACTGGAACAAATACGACGCAACAGTGTGCGAGACCGTTCTACCTTCTCTGAACGCCCGTTGCGTTGTCTTATCAAACATTTACGAGACGGCCGCTAACGTCAAACCACCGAGTCACTACCAGTACAAGGCCTTTGCGATCCTATTCTCGTCCTTCCAGCACGTTCTGTTCCTCGACAGCGATGCCTTCCCCTCACAAGACCCGAAAGGTTTATTCTCCGCCGCCCCCTACACGACCCATGGCCTGGTGACCTGGCCCGACTTCTGGGCGCAAACCATCTCGGCGCATTACTACCACATCGCCGCCATCCCTGAAGTCCCCTCGCAATCGCGCCTCTCGACCGAAAGCGGCCAACTCCTCATGAACAAAGATCTACACCGCGAAACCCTACTCATGATGGTTTACTACAACTACTACGGCCCAGACTTCTACTACATCCTCTTCAGCCAAGGCGCCCCCGGCGCTGGCGACAAAGAGACCTTCACGCAAGCCGCCCTCGCCGTCGGCCTTCCTTTCTACCAAGTCCGCACCGCGCCCATGGCTCTCGGCCGCTTCCTCAACGGCACATACAAAGGCACGGCAATCGGCCAGGCAGACCCCCGTCTCGACTACCAGTACCTACCCCCGATGCGCAACCACATCCACGATCAAGCCCTCTGGCAAGACAAGGATCTCGTCACCCAATCCCAGAGGAATAAGCCGCGTACCGCGCCGAGCAAACCCATCCCGATTTTCATTCACCAGAATAACCTCAAGCTCGACCCGGCGCGGCTCCTGAATGATAGGCGACCCTTTGATATGGAGGGCCACTCACATAGGTTGTGGGGCAAGAAAGAAGATATGCAGAAGCAGCTCGGGTACGATGTTGAGCAGCGCATGTGGGAAGTCGTTGTTGAAGAAGGATGCAGAGAAGATGCCCGCGGTGAGAAGTGCAGAAACTTGCGGGCATGGTACAGAGATGTTTTTGGCAATATCGAGGTCGATATGCCACTCAGGTCATGATTTTTTCGAAGAAGCTTTTTTGTTCCCTTTTTTTGGAGCGACTAACTACGATGATTCTTCTTTTTTTTACGTCTGGGGAAATTTGGGTGGGGAGGATGAAGGTCAAAAATTTGCCTTTCTTCATCTGCTGCTTTTTTTTCTCCTTGCGAAGAGAGACACATAACTAATGATTTGTACACAACTTTCGTTGTACATGCTCAATACGGATTTATGACAGATGGTTCGAGTGAGGCAAGAAAAACTCTACGTAGTAGTTTGTTTTTAGTTTTTGCTTGTTATGTACCGCAATGGTTAGCAGCACGCTGGTTATATACCCGAATTTTTCAACCCGAAAAAATAAAAATAAAAGTAACCATTTTTGAACGAACGATAATTCTGCTGAGTTTTTCACGTCATGTAATATGCAAGTATCATGCGTAGAACTGAGAAAGATGACATCGTCGAGTAGAAGAAAAAGAAAGAGTACAGATAGTAGCAACAGGATATCATAACCGCATAATACATAAAATCATATCTCCCTATCCCACTTTATCCGCCTTGTCCCCTCCCCCCAAAAACGCCATCTACAACACACCCTACCCAAAATCCGTGAGAAAAGATTGACTAAGCAGAATCCTCCATCTCACTCTGCAACAAACTCTCCATAATATCCTCCTCAGTAACCATTGTCCTCCTCCTATCATCCCTGCCCACAATCAACGTGCTATGTTCAGCCACTGACTGCTCTTCCTCTTCATCCTCATCATCGTCATCGTCATCAGCTTCAAGAGGCATGCGTGTACCCTCCCCTTGCATACCAGCTAACATCGTATCTTCATCCTCATCGTCTTCCTCATCGTCTTCTTCTTTAACCTTGACGGGTTTCTTAGATGGTATCCGGGTCTCAGATGCCTCGGTTGTCTCCGTCTCATCCGGCGCAACAGTAGTGTTGGGAGCAGCCGTCTGGTCATCTGCGTCTTCGTCGGGAGCTTGTGTCGCGTTACCCACTTCGCCCAATCGCTTTGTTAGAGTAGCTTCCATTTTCGCCAGTGCATTACGTTGCGTGGCGTCCGTCCCGATCTTGGCTTCGACGGCTTCGGAAACAAGGCTGTGAAGGGTATGTAGGGGCTCTTCTTCTTCTTCATCTTCACCATTTTGCTCGGTGTTGCTCTTGTAGCTCGGGCCCGATGGAGCGATGAAGAGTTTGCTTAGCAGCGAGAGTAGAGGTTTACGCTCGTCTTTCGAACACGTGCTTGTGAGTGCGCGCTCGAGAATATCAATGGCGAGTTGGACGTGAGGTTCCTCGGCTTCGGCTGTTGTGCTTGTCTTGCCATCCAGACCGAGTTCGGTTGCGCCAACTACCTTGCGGCCGTCGGTCCATTCGGAAAGGTGGGCAGTGATGACGGGCCAGCCGACCATCTCGTCTATGTCGTCCTCTTCGACATTCTCATCGCGCATGATGAGGAGCTTGGAGATGATGGGGACGGCGATTTCGCCCATGAGCTTAGCGTTCTTTAGCTTACTGTGGCAGAAGACGGGGAGGAAGTAGCTGAGTGCTTGTCGTAGTGCCGGGTTCGTTGCTGTCTCGGGATCGAAGTAGGTCAATGTGAAGGCCTTGAGGATTTCGGCTGTAGGCTGAGGTGGTAGGATACCAAGGAGCAATAGCTTCGAGGCAGCGGTGCATGAGATGAGACTAATGCGCTTATTGTCGGAGGTGAAGGCCTTGAGAAGGATCTTAGTGATAGGGCGGATGCGTGGGTTGGTAATGGGCTCTGCATCCTCAGTCTCGGCGTCTGGGTCCGGGATAGTGGGTGTAAGAAGCTGTGGGTGAGTGATGATCACGTCTGTGAGGACTTGAATGACAATCTCCTTCAGAGCATCATGGCCCTTTGCGAAGCAGTGGAAAAAGAGATCGAGGTTGTTACCTGCAAGATCCTAGTTCTTGTTAGTATATCCCTATAGCAGATATCGAGTCGTAAACTTACTTTACTGAGAAGGGCAGCTAGACCCAAACAGATGACACCTCGCTCTCGGATCATCGCCTGGTGAGCTTGTACGGCCGGGATAATAAGAGTATTGAGGATATTTGTGAGCGACGTATCCGACTCCAAATCGCCCTCCACATTTTGAAGTGTGCATTGCGCGATATGTAAACACTTAGAGTATACCATGACCTCTCGGATCTGTCGCTCTTCTTTCTCTTCTTCAGTGAGGTTTTCTGTGGCTTTGGCAGTCTTGGCCTTGATTAATGGAGCATCCATGTCCACGTCTGATTGTGCAGAGTGGAAGCTTTCTTCAGCATCTCCGCCAGTGACGGTGGCATCATCGGCATCCAAGAGAGAATCTCGAACGTCGGCAATGGCCTCGACAATGAGAGCACAGAAGTCTGACTCGCCTCGACTACCGCAAACCTTGCGTAGAACTTCGATGGAGAGCTTTGTGCACTCTTCGGGCAGTTGAGCCTTGGAAATTGCTTCGCGCATAATGTTGTACATCTGCCTTCGTCCCATCTCATCCGTGTAGTCGAGAGTATGAGCAATGTGAAGGAGCTGCTGGACAACGAAATCCTGTTCCTCAACATCTTCCTGGGCCTCCTCAATCTCTGGATCAGTCTCTTCCATCATTGCGACTTTGTCGACTAGCTCCATAAGCGAATTGAGCTCCCGCTGCAGAACAAAAGCAAACATAGTGACTTCGGGCATCTTGTCCTCAATCATGCTCTGGATTCTGTCATCGTCGGTGCTCTGGCTGTAGTCGTTGAGCGTACGAGCAATGAAAGCCGTCTGCGCATCTAGGTTGTTCCAGAACTCATGATCAAATGTGATATCTCTACGGTAATCCGGTCGGCCATCCCAGAACTGGCGCATGGCTTCATGAGCCATACCGTCCTCCTCACCGGACCGTGTAACATCAATGCGTTCCAATAGCTCGCATAGCGCCTCCAGACTAGGAGGTGCAACATCACCAGGCTTCTTCTCCTCTTCAGTCCGGGTGTCGCGGGATGAAGCGCAATCTTCGAGCCAGCGCTCGCGGAACAGGGTTGCTGCAGCCTTACGGACAATGTCGTCTCGGTCGCGAAGACCCCATCGGATGAGCTTCTCTCGCTCCACAAGCGACATGTGTCGGAAATCGCCCAAAGCCGGTAGAATCTTGCCATAGACTAGCCTTCGAGTAGTCGCATCCATATCACGAGCCCGCTCGAGGATATATCGCAGGGTGGACGGCCAGAGTGGCAGGTTCAACAATACAGCTCGTCGCACTTCGGCACTCGGATCGTTGATCATGATATCCAGAAGCTTGTCTAGAATGCCACCTGCTTCGTCGTCACTGTCTTCCTCATCTTGCTCCTCGTCATCATTCCCGGCAAGACGGCCCAGTCCGAGAATAGCCTGAACGCGCACCGATGGTTCTTTATCTCGAAGACGCTTCAAGAAACCCAATCTTATCATGTTGAAAATATCGTCATCGATAGTAGTGAGGCTGTTCACAATATGCGCAACTGTCTGTGTGGCTCGGAACCGGACCGTCTTGTCCTTGGCTGTGAGAAGTCCCAGGATTGTAGTGAGGATGCTGGATGTAAGCCTGCTGGTAGGCGTTTCGTGAAAGGCAGTCGCATCTTCCTCGGACTCTGCGGCAAATATCTGTTGATCTGGCTTTTATCAGTGTTTTGTTTTTCTGACCGGCAGTGCATGACAAACCTTTGTCTGACGCATGCTTCAAGAAGATGCCCAAGAAGCGAATCACTCTGTCGCCTACCGGCTCACTCTTCTTAACGGACATGATTCTAAGCAGACACCTCACAATCTCGGCATTGAACTCCTCCTCGTCAAAATCTTCTTGTTCCTCCTGGCCCTTCTTTCCGCCCTTCTTGCCTGTGTCTGGTGGCTCGAAACAGCATGCTTCCTGGATCTTCCTCAAGTTGACCACCAGCTTCCTTTGTGTGGCCGTCGTCTTTTGTGCGTCGCTGAAGACTTGGGCGATCTGTGTGCGGAGGGTTGTGACGGGGCCCTCATCGGGGATATCAATTGCATTTGCGGATTGTCTTGCAGAGGATCCGCGTGTTGCCCTTGTTGTACCGCCACTGGCTTTGCGGGCTGTGGCTGTGGTCGACCCACGCGGCGCGCGGGTTGAAGGACGTCCGGGCATATTTCGTGTACTGTCAGTAGGATGTGTGGTCGTCTACTGTGGGACGATCATTGGCATCAATCGTCGGTGGTGTTGTTGTTTACGCACACCCCCGCGCGGCAACGGCTCGTGGGAGCAGGGGTCCCGCGTGCAGGGTCCACCTTTGACTGCTTGCGACATCGGGCGAAAGCGCGTTGATTCGCCGACCAGCCGATGGCATCATCTTGAACTTGTACTTGAACTTGACCTTTGCCCCCGGCTTTGTGAGGCAATTCTTCAATTGCAACAATGTTCCGGACAGCTGTGCGAGGCTTCGCGACCTCTGCACGTCGCGGCGCTGAGATCATTGGCTCAGCAGAAGCCCAGCAGACTGCCCTTAATATCTCAAAGGCTCAGGGCATTGGTCAGCGGGGTTTCCTTGATGGTAACATGTTTCCTTACAAAACCCTAGAGCGAAAACATATTGACATATATTCCCAGCTATTGGCAAGACCCCTCTTATCCGTCTAAAGAGGCTCTCTGAAGAAACTGGCTGCAACATTCTCGGAAAAGCAGAGTTCCAAAACCCAGGCGGCTCAGTCAAGGACCGCGCTGCCCTCTTCGTCGTCGAGAATGCCGAACGCCAAGGTCTCTTGAAGCCCGGTGGTACCGTTATCGAAGGTACAGCTGGAAACACTGGTATCGGTCTTGCGCACGTCTGCCGCTCAAAGGGTTATAAACTCGTCATCTACATGCCCAACACCCAGTCGCAGGGCAAGATTGATCTGCTAAGACTGCTGGGCGCTGAAGTGTACCCTGTACCCGCTGTCGCATTCGAAAACCCCGAAAACTACAACCACCAAGCAAAGCGACACGCGGAAAGGCTGGACAACGCAGTATGGACAAACCAGTTCGACAACGTGGCGAACCGACAGGCGCATATCGAGACCACAGGACCGGAGATTTGGGCCCAGACGGGAGGAAAACTTGACGCTTTTACTTGCGCCACAGGCACGGGAGGCAGTCTGGCTGGTGTGACAAGGTATCTCAAAGAGAAGAGTGACGGAAAGGTCAAGAGCTTTTTGGCAGATCCACCAGGCTCCGTGCTGCACTCCTACATTCAGAGTGGTGGCAAGCTCACAGAGCGATCTGGTGGTTCCATAACAGAGGGTATCGGCCAAGGCCGTGTAACAGACAACCTGAAGCCAGACATTGATCTCCTTGACGGCTCTGTACACATTAGCGATGAGAAGACCATTGAAATGGTGTACAGATGTCTAGATGAGGAGGGTCTCTATTTGGGCGCTAGCTCATGTCTAAACGTTGTTGCAGCCAAGGAAGTAGCTGAGAAGCTGGGTAAGGGATCAACAGTCGTCACACTGCTGTGTGATGGCGCATACCGATATGCCGACCGTCTGTTCTCCAAGAAGTGGCTGGAACAGAAAAAGTTATACGATGCTATACCCGAACACTTGCGCAAGTACATTGTACTGGAGTAGGCTACCAAGTACATACAAAATAGAAACAACACAAGTCTACGAGAAACATGTGCCTCTATCCCCGAGACCGTCTTCTTTGTTTGCTTCTACTTCTACTTCTACAACTACACTTTCTCATATACCCACTAATATGCTTAAATCATCGGGCCTCCGCTCGCGAACCCATTCACAACCGCCGTCATAAGCTGATTCGCAATCGCCGTCTTAGGTGGCAACCTCAGCCCACCCTCCTTATACTCGGGCCCAGCACCCTCTCCCAGCCCACTCGTCCCCACACGCAACGCCTCCCTAACCTCCTCAGCCGTAAACCACTTTGCGTCTTCCAATTCGGCATCGTGGCCCAGATGAATGGTCTCCCCCTCCGGAATCGCCTGGCCAACCGCACCAATCATAAGGTTAGCAGGGTACGGCCATGGCTGTGTAGAGTGAATAACCACACGACCAAGATGGATACCGGATTCCTCCCAGACCTCGCGACGGACGGCTTCCTCGACGCTCTCGGCCGGCTCGAGAAATCCAGCGAGGGTAGAATACCAGTTCGGGGGCCACCGCTTTTGACGACCAAGAAGGATCTTTTTGCCGTCGGCGGACACGACCGCCATGATGACGGTGGGGTCAGTACGTGGGAAAGAGAGATTGGAGATGCCAGTGCGAGTAGCGCAGGGTGGTCGCTCGCCTTGATCAATGCTGGATGCAATGTCCTTGGGCGGACATGTACGCTTGAACCCGGCGTTGACGGAGAGCGTCTTGTAGCCGCATGAGGCGCAGAAGGGGTTTCGGGCGTTCCAGTCGAGGAGGTGGCGGGCTTCGGCGTAGATAGCCGCTGTTGCGTGTTAGTTGCCGAGTTACTTCTGTGTTGAAAATGTATAGTATGAGAGAATGATGATTGCGTACCTTCTTCGGCGGGCAGACTCATATGCATCCGTCCCTTGCTGAACTCCAATCCCTGCTCTTCGAACTTCTTGATCAACTCCTCTGCCTTTTCCTTGACGCTTTCTTGCGGCGTGACATCTACGGCGAACCACGGCTGGCCCTTGTAATGCTCCTTGTACTTGAAGCCATCTTTCCTCTCATCCAGTCCCAAAAAGATAATCTGCGGCGTATACAGAGTCGAATTGTACTGCGCAATGACATCCTCCTCGGACTTCTCAAACGGGTTGTCGCCAATGATTGGCTTAACATCCGAGAAAGTACAGCGAGCAAGCTCGGTGGCTGACTTGACGAGCGGTTCGAGTTTATTGAAGAGAAGGAAAGTAGAAGATGGGTGGTGTAGTGCCGAAGACAGAAATTGGTGGTCGGGACGAAGGAAACCCACACGATTTAATGGAGACCCTGCATGCCAGTGTTAGAGATAAGCGTCTCCAAGAGTAGATAGGCCGCGTGTCTTCGTACCAGAGAAGTAATTGGCTACTTCCTTTCCAAACTTGCGGCTCAGCATCGAATCGACTCCCGGGTGTGCTGGCTCAGGGAGGTCTGGCTGCGGTAGCATTGTACTAAACTATAGACAATGTGATCTGACACTCTTATCGTGTCGGAGAGTGGCGGAGAAGGAGGAGGAAGCCAATGTATATCTATAAGTATACAGAAAACAATCCTTTAAATGTGCAAATGCAAGGCTTGAAACTAGCTCAAACGGACAAAGTTATCGCGAACACCCGAAGACGAAGTGCAGGAGAAAAACAAAACCAGCGCTTGACGTAGTGTATATGCACTCTACTTTGCCGTCGTACCCCACAGACGAGGGGGCCGCTAATCGGCTCGACATTACAAACCCGCCAGCACGCTTGTTCCGACACCTCGGTCCACGTTCCGAAGCTTATCGATTAGTTTATTTGAACTTCTGGCATCATCACCCCAGCACACGACGTATCGATGGAACAAAGACGGCAGCCATGAGTCAATTCCAAGTATGTACACACACCCCTCGTCGATTTCCACAACAAGCGCAATAGGGAGTAGATCTGTGCGACTGACCACGCCTTTTGTCTAGTTTGGCGCAGACTCGCGCTCTGGATCCAGCGACGACTCTGATGACGACAACATCTCTACTCTTCCCTTTGCGACACCGCTCCGCCGCTCCGATTTCCTCGTTCCAGACTTCTCGCCTGCAAGTTATCTTTCTACCCTACATAACCGCCACCAAACGCTCGAGGACCTACGCTCAGAGTTGCGCTCGCGATCCCAGCTTCTATCCAAAGAGCTTCTCGACCTCGTCAATTCAAACTACCAAGACTTTTTGAACTTGGGGAACAGCTTGAATGGCGGCGAGGAAAAGGTGGAAGAAGTCAGGGTGGGGCTGCTGGGCTTCCGAAAGGAGATTGATGGATTGATGGATGTAGTCGGCAAGCGAGAGGAAGAGGTGCGCGAGCTACTAGAAGAAAAGCGCGATGTCAGGCATAAAATCGAGGTCGGCAGACGGCTCATAGACTACGATGCTAGGCTCAAGGAGTTGGAGGCCGAGCTCATGATTGAGACGTCGGGTCAAGAGCCTATTATAGTCGGGGAAGAGGTCTCGGATAGCGACGAGGATGAGGATGAAGACGAAGAGGAGGGAAGCTACACTATTTCCGTCGCAAAATTAAGACGAAATGTAGTACAGTACCAATTGCTGCTGGGGTTGGAAAAAGAACTAGATGAGCATCCTTTTGTCGCAGCGCAGGCTGCAAGAAAGACCAAAGTGCGGACTACATTATTGATGGACTTGAGTACCGCACTACGACAGGCGAAGAGCGCGGGAGCAGACGGATCAGGGCGCGTCATGAAGATTATGAAGATTTACGCGGACATGGAGGAATCGACAGAAGCTGTCAAACTTCTCAAGACATTAAAGTCATCGTAATGGGAGATCTTGACACCAGCATAGCGACGGCGTTCGGTATGGTACATTGTTCATACACCCACCCCTAGGGCTACATCTACAAAGGTCCACTCAGCTCCTTTGGTGCTATCGAATTGGGTCCTCTAAATTCTCCGCTCAATGTGAAACCTGGCGCATTGGTCGAGCTGAGTACTACCTCGTGAATTTCCTTGCCAATCCGGTCGCTCAGTTGTGCCATGTCCTTCTTGAGCGCCTCCATGAATGCTTTGATATTTCTTTGCATCTCGTCTGGCGTGAATCCCAACTGTCCTATTGCCATGCGAACAACGCCTAGACGTTCCCTGTATTCGCTTCCTCCCACCATGTTCCTCACACTTGTACCCACTTGCGTGACTACTGTGCCAGTCTTTGTGCTGGGCATCAAGCCCTTGGGACCCAACACTCGTCCTAGCCCCGCCTTGTTCATCTTCTGTAGACTGTCGATGTGGCATATGCACCTGTCGAATTCAACAATGCCTTCCTTGATTTGGTTGAAGATTTCGTCTTCGCCGACAAGCGTGGCGCCCGCAGCGCGAGCTTCAGTGGCGGCCTTGGAGTCTGGTGCGGCAATGACACAGATCCGTATGTCGGTCTTGACGGGATGTGGGAGTCGTAAGCGGTTTCGCACAACGGGACCGTTCTTCAGCGTGCGCAAGCGAACATGCATCTCGTATTTTGAGGAGGAGGGGTTACGGCCTACTTCGAAGGCGCGGATATATCTATTCCCCCGTTAACACCTGCCCCTGCCATTGGCGGCACTCCAGAGCCCTAGCCAGAGACTTACTGCATCGCATCTATCAGCGAGAATTGGTCTGCCTGCTTCAAGTCATATTGCAGGAATGTGTTCCGCGTCTTCTTCTTTTTCTTCGGCTGTGCTTTGGTCGTTGCGCATCGTATCGTCTGATATGGCAATGCAGCAATGCGCGGTACTTCGGATCGCGCAGCGGCAATTGGTGAGGTCGCGAGCCGGCCCAAAGGCGCTATTAACGATCGTGGGTGTGCCATTGCGGCGTTGGAGATATCGGTGGTGGCTGCGGTGGTGCCAAAAGTTCGGCCGGAGATTCGGGAGTGCCAAGACATGACTGCGCTAACAAAACGTCGCGTATGCTCCGACTGTCACTGAGTTGATGGCTGTATATCATTTGTTTTACATAGCGAAATTCATATTGATTTGCAGATGAAGGATATTCATGAATTGGCTTTTTGGATATTCGGGGTCGATAAAACCACCTTCTCACTTTTCGCAGAAGAAGTAACCAGTGTGCATGAGTGAGCAAGCAAAAACATCTGACTTGTGGATGAGTAGATGTTACTAGTAGTAATAGTACTTCATCTACTATGCGTGACTCATGCTAGACAACTTAACAGAAAAGTCTTGTTCTGTGTGAGGATTCATGCGTAATGAAAGAATAAATTGTGGGAGCTGGTTGACATATTAGCAGAGATCCTACCTCCACGAAGACAATCTGAGTCATTCATTTTCGACAATACAACTCGTATTGCAATTTAAGGCCAACTCTGCTCATAATCGTGATATACCGATGTTAGCCTTGAATCTTCGGAATAACTAACCCAAAACTCAAGGGCGCTTTGCCGTTTTCAATCCTTACTGCGCTTCACGAACGCCTATTGGCCAGAATACGGAATAGTCCATTCCGGCACGTCTGCCTGAAATCCTAGGAAATCCTAGGAGAATATGTGTATATATAGTCGTTCCATGTTGATGGCAAATCTATATTCACTCATCTTTCAAGTATCTTAAGCATCATGGACCAAACTTTGTTCACGCCACAGCTGAAGTTGACGCTCATTACAACGGCGGAAAGAGGGAGCCAAGAACTTGAATGGCTACATGAGTTGCGCAGCGATGAAAAGGCTACATGGTGGAGGTAAGTAGTCACTGCCTATCTTCTCTGCACACTAGACCTTTGTCTGCTCTTATTCTATACAACAAAGCCAAATTTCCAAAAAGGACCGAAACTAATCCTCCAAAAAGTATCTATGGCCGGTCAAAGACAATCGAAGACACCGAGAAGACCATGAAAGGAGCACTGCCAACCACAACCAACGACGGCGAAGAGAAACCCTACCGGGCCGTCTACGCCGTCCATGAACTACTCGCTCCAAACAGCAACCCAGCCAGTCAAGAAGACATCCCCACACGAATGATCGGACTCATCACTCTCCGCTCCGTCGACAAGGGCAGTCTCCCTTTACCACCTCGTATATTCCCTGACTCAGTCCACTCCCCTGATTGTCTAGCCGTCGAGCTTGGATACCAATTCCTGCCAGCCGCATGGGGCAAAGGATTCGCAACACAATCCGTAACAAAAGTCCTCGACGCTTGCCAACGCGAGCAAAAGTTCTGGGACAACTACCAAAAGGTGTTTGTTCGGGCGATTGTGAATGGCGAGAATCCAGCTAGTAGACGCGTTATGGTCAAGTGCGGTATGAAGGAGCTGGCGGTGCATGTTTGGGACGGTGATGGCATATGGCTTGCGGGCAAGTGGAGGACTACTGATGACCTTCATATTTTTGGGAAGTTTGTGAGGGAGTGAGGGGGGGTTTCGGTTTCCTGATGCGCTGTATACAGTGATGGTGTTTAGTCAATACAAAACTATTGACCTTGCCGCGTAGACTTGATCAGATACTGGGCTTAATCTACGTTGCATCACCAAGTCAATCCATAAGAAAATTGACTTTTGGTTTGCTACAAACAACTATTCATGTGATTGCTCTCGTAGCCACTTTCCCAAAACATCCGTCATAATCGCATGCGTCCGGCTGGTCAAATGCCCTGAGTTATACCAAAAGTAGGTATCTAATTCCGTGCATCCATATTTTCCTGGGTCAGTCAGAATATCTGGTTGATTGTACCCCGGGCAATACCCCGTCACGTTCTTGAACCCATACTCCTGATATCGATCCAACACATCATTCAGAACAGTATTAACATCGAATTGCAGAACCGCCGCATCGCAATGCTTTTCCGCAAACCCGTCTGCGTAGCTGGCCTGGATATTGTTGAATAAGTCCACAAGCGACGCATTGACGTTAGGTGTACCCGGTCCACGGTCCAAAGGCGGGAGATTCATGAACAAAAAGTTCCTATATCCCAGCTCGTACACCTTTTCCACATTCTTGAAAACGTTTTTCTGTACTTTCTTGTAGGCTGGCGCAAAAGTAGCGTTTCTACCCTGTGTAGCGACGAGGTCGTTGATGTCGTTGATACCGATCCAAACGGCTACCAGCGCGTGCTTCTTATCCAAATGAATAAATTTGAGCGCGGGGTTACTGTAGGAAATGAATTGCTCGACTTGGCGCTCCAGTGAAACAGTGTGGTTATGGTGAAGTGGTGTGAAGCCAGCTTCCTCAATCGTGTTGGCGCCTGCGTAAGCAAAGTCCCAAAGCTGGATGTCGCATTCTTGCGGATCATGTAGCCCGTCTTCTACACCGCAGTCAGTCAGAAACTCGACCCAGTTAGGTCCACCTTCTGCTGTTCCGGTAAGGTTCTGCACAATGCGGTTGGAAAAGAGTTGCGCGGGTGTAAAGGGTAGATTTAATTCGTCGCCGATGAAGGAGTAGTTGGGGTGGCCGAGGGTGCCTTGAATGAATGTGTAGCTGTCGCCAAAAGCTATCAGAGAGTCGATGGTAGACCAGTCGAAAGTAGTCTTTCTGGTACTCGGAGATACCGGTGTCGCTGCTGCGATACTAGCGCATGTGGCCAACGCGAGACACGAAGTTGTGGATAGCTTCATGGCAGCCAAACATAATCATGAACAAGAGGTTTGTTTGCTATGCTCATATTCGACATACATTCAGCTATAAATGACTACCATAACTTCGTGTTTATCCACGCAGGGTTCGGATAATAGTGAGGCTACGGGTCAATTGTGTCCGAAGGAGAGTGACTCGGATAATTTAGCCATGGATCTACCTAGGTTAGAACGGGCCCAGTTAGGGCATAAGGAAATCATGGTAACGTAACAAATTGTAGTATATATGTGTGGTAGCCTCTCTCTACAGGTAGAATATTATAACATTTAGTGATACTGATATCTCCCAACGATGAGTTAAATCTATGTTCATTCGACAGTGATTTAATTGGTAGTATCTACACAATACTCTTTTTATTCTCCCTTTCTTTTGCGTTCTTCGCTCACATTAATCGAAATGATGAACAATCACTTGTGCACCATTATTTTGTGATTGGTGGACTCTACCCCACACTTACCTACTTATCATAACTCGCTGCTTAGTATTGAAGAAGTTGATTGGTTACGTAGCTTAGACTGAAGCGGGGGTTACCTAGCGAATCATAGTCAAGTACTACATAACCAAAGAGCTGTCTACCATGCACTCTTCACCAGTCTGCTATGTTCCATCACGAGGGTCAACCAACGTGCTTGCTGTGTCACTGTGCTGTCCAGCCAGATGAACACGTCGCAGCGGGTATGTATTTCTCAAATTCCAAGACAGATGACTTACTAGCGAAAGCCTTACATGACACCCAGCAACCTTTGTTTCCCCTGTGCAGACGATTGTTTTGCCAAAAAACAGTTTGTTATCACTGTTCGTTAACTAGAGGTCCGAGATCTCACTGCATTCATCGTGATTGCTATCAATATTACCGCCGTCTCTTTCCCGAATCACAACGGCTACGACTTCGGGACTTGCTAGAACTATGGCCCGACGATTTGGACTTCCTCGATCGCCACAACATCGAGAGAGAAAAACATGCCTACGAAGAATATTTCCCTCGTTCAGAATCGGCACTGTTCGCGCACATAGCAAAAGACAGCTTTGGAAATTTCCTCCGGTTGGTTGTTGAAAGACTACCACCAGAGCTTGTATCAGATATCGCAGGGTTATCGTGGCCATGTGCTTTACGAAAACCAGCGATAATCGCCGGGGAAGGCCAGTCCCTACTAGAATTCGCAAAGAGTCAGAAGAGCAACCATACCGACCTCATAACGTTTGCAGGAGAGCCAGCTATGGTTCGTTACTCCAATTTCCTAGGACACCGCTATGCAACGAGTATTGCCTTGCAAGAAGATACAGTCGTCAAACGCCAAAACGTCCTTTCTATTGCTGTAACTCGGGATGAAGTAGGTATACTTGACATAAACTTCCAAGGTCACTTCCGATACTCACGACCTGGCCTCTGGTACAGACTGATTCAGGCCGAGGCGGACAAACTAGAACTTTGCATTTGCACCAAGGTATGAATTACAATATTACTAATTCCATCACTGACATTGTCAGAATATCATTGTGGATGTCGAATCAGCAAACACACGTGAGCCATTTTGGAATCCCTATTGGGATTGCCAATTTTCATCTCAACCTAAAGTATCTACATGGTATTTTCACAAGACCGAACCGTCTCTTCCTCAACGCATGAGATATGTGGGGCTCAACGACGACACACAAGGAATAATCGTTGGTTGCGGTCATGAAGGTTTCGTGCACCTTGAAACCTATGGCCACAGTGGTAAACCCTACAACTATTCTCAAACCTGGAGTGCATTTCCGGATCGCGTGGCATACATTTGTTTTCCTCTTTCCAAGGGCGAGGTCATTACTGCTGCGTGGATTCGTGAGCTGGACAATGATTTATCCATTCGCCAACCTGCTCTCGTGGTAAATAGCATATCCGTTTGTTTGTGTATAAGAGTCTTATATGTTGAAACAGGTCAACACATCCCTTGAGCGTACCTGTACCTTTGGGAATTATGTGCCAAGGGAAAACGAACATCTATACCGGTATGAACCTCTGGTTAAACAGAATGCCTATCGAATCACGGGAATCTGCTATAACAACAAGGCGACTGGATCATCACTACAAACAAAGATTGGTATTACCCACGAAGAGAAGCCAGCTGGGCCGCTACCCAGTCCACCTCGCCAAGCCGCGTATACCCTCCCTAACCATTGGATACCGCAGTGGTACGTGTCCTCTGCATGTCTCTCTGGAGTAACTCACGTACGCATGTTTATAAATAACAAAACATCTCACAAGCCGACCGTGGGAATGCTGCTCTCCTATGAAAACCACCAGATTTCACTAGGACAGTACAGATTCGATTGCGATGTGGAGGATTTCGACCTAACAGGACCCATGTATTTCTTCTGTGGAGATATGGAACTTCGTCCTTATGTAAAGGTCATTTGCAACGACGGCGAGGAGAAGAAGCCGGATTGGAAGGAAATTCCTCGGACGGCAAGGCTCGTATGGTGGTTTACGGCTATTTGTTCGCAGCTAGATGTGCTTACAACGTAGTTTGGGGGTTACGCTACATAGCGTGATCCCAATACTGTTTTTTTTTTCGAAATTGATACCATCCTGGTTGATAGTAATGCCACTAGGCAACAAAATATCATTGACAACAAACGACAAAGTCCATGCATAGCATCTCCTGTTGGGGATGCTGCATCCCACTGGGCTGTTGCAAGACGTACATTTTACCAAGAGCTTAGCATACCAGTCCCCATTCTAGTGATGAGAGATATTCAAAGCTGCCTAGTCATAGTAATATGTAAAAGGCTACTGTCCGACTTGCACATCGGAAGCATACTTACACAAGTACTTACATGACGTGTTCATCCGAGGTTATATGCACACACACGCCTCTCACGCACTTTACACATACACACACAGCTATGACCCTTTTGTTGTTTCCTTTCTCCCGGAACAGGGCACTTGCCGCTTCCGAACCCCCCCGCCCCGCGGATACTGATACCGGCGATCCGAGTGGGCATAGCACCCGGGTTAGTTGTTGAGGCTTATACGTTTACGCGTTTGTTTGGGCGTTTTGTGAGGCGGTGAAGCTATGGTACTATATGGACATGTGTGTTGTATGAAAGGGAGAGATAAGCCGGCCTATCGGATCGCGTGGTTACGGTACTTACGAGAGAGTATGAGAGAGGGAATGGGCGGTGTGGCGCAGGTCGAGTAAGTTGGTGGTCGGTGGTATTGCTGCGCCACACGGAAAAAACATAGGCATTGTAAGGGGCAGATGGTGGTACCCACTTTCGCGTGCTTGTGCGTGTGCTTACAGCAATCTTGAGCCGATGCAACGGGTGTCACAGAGTGTTGCTTGGGAAAGCGAGAAGAGGCGTGCGGTGAGGTGAGGTGGTTTTGTTTCAAGGGTTTAGGGCTGGGGCTGGGGCTGGGCATTGGTGTTGGCAGGGTTGGCTGGAAAGTTTGTTTGGCGAATGGGAGGCGTGTGATGTCAGAGGTAAGGATGAGATGGCGAGAAATACGGAATATGCGGGATAGGCGAGGATAGAGGGATTTGGGCGGCGGCAGATGGGCTACGGCAGATGGGAGATATGGTGAGATGTGACAACACATCTAGGTTGGTTTGCTCCAAAGTGTCGAGGTGCATGATACGAGGGGTTGAAGTGGGTGTGGAGGGGGTGGTTTAGCATGCGTGGTTTTTTTTTGTGGTGGTGGAGTGGGAATTTGTTCGCACGTGGTTGTTGGATGGAAGATGGATGGGGGGAGGCAGCATTCATGGTCGTTGTGTAACTCATAATAACAGTACCACAACGTACAGTAGCGCGTACGTCGTGTGTAAGGAGAGTACTAAGTCAGTAGTTTTGTAAAAGTGCGGCGTAACACCACGGTACTTACTCTGCAAGTCCCCAATACAGGGGTAAGTGGGCATAATAAAACTTCCCGGGGCCGCATGCACGATGCATACGAAGACCCAAAGGCCTGGGCGCGCTCGACGCCCTTCAGACGCCCCTTGGCATCATCGCGCCTCACACCGCGATAAGCCGGGAATTCCATTCGCAATGTTCGTCTGGAACCAACCCCGGTTTCCACCCAACCGTGGTTTGGAATTTCTTCGCCCGCTGCCCTCTCCACACCCCCCTTTTTTTTATATCAAGGAACCATGTCCGTTACCCACAATGCTCTTAGACGGTCCTTTATTGCGACGCGCTACCGGGTCGGTCCGTTGATGTGATGCTCTCCTCCTGCTACCGCCGCCGCCGCTGATTAACGAACGCTTGACCATCTCAGCTTTCATTGCTGTCCGCGCATTGTCCCCCCATCATAACTGGCTGTTTCCGTCGCCTTTGTGACTAGACCGGAACTCTTTTTTGTTCTTCTTGCTTTTCTTATTTGCTGTACGACGGGAGGATCGACATCCGACGGCTTTTCTGTAGTCACGCATTTCCTTTCGCCTATAAGGCGCTCGCAGGGCAATCATGTTCGGCCCCTGGTTGTCCTTCTTCGCATGGCTGAAGCAGCGCACGCCGTCGTCGCTGAAGGCACTCACGCCACGTGCCAATTTCATCACCCTTCACTGTATGTATGTGATCAAAGAAAAAGGTTAACGTGTATACTTACGAATCGGCAGATGGATACATCGTCTCATGGACGCTCATCGGCTCCGTCATCATGTATGGCAATGGGCGCATCCCATATATCGATGCCCTCTTCTTTGCCAGCGGCGCAGCAACACAGAGTGGTCTAAACACGTATGTAACAAAGTCTTGGGCGTATGGTGATCACAAACTGACAGACGTTGTAGAATTGATGTCAATAACCTCGATTTGTATCAGCAGGTACGCGCGCACGACCGGAATACTGGGAGATCAACATTTTTCTGACCAGCTGCAGATCACGCTATATCTCATGACATGTCTATGCACGCCCATCTTCATCCACAGCTCCGTCGTCGTCGTCCGTCTATACTGGTTCGAAAAGCGGTTTCAGAACATTGTGCTGGAAAGGGGTAGCAGGAGCGGGCGGACGCGAACACTGTCGAGGCGCAAGAGCGAGGCGAAGAAAAACAATGACGCGGATCCGGGACAAGAAGAGCAGGCGGTTGGCTCACGCGAAATCCGCGTCATGAGGAGCTCCAATGGACATGCGCATGGCGGCACTATCGAGAATGAAAACGCGTTTAGCGACGGACTGGATTCTACCGGCAACGGCATTCGTCCCAGACGGCGGTCGAGTTCGAGTGAAGATAACATGCCACCGTTTCGACCACAGACTCCGTCGCAAAATGCGCCAGCGGGCATTGTATGGGCGGATAATCTCAACACACCTGCAAATCAGAAACCAATCAGAAGTTCCGTAGAAGAGTCTCCTGGCAGCCGGCTTCCCGAGATCAACAAAGAAAGGAGTATCGCTTTTGTGGAGGCTCAGCGTAACCCGACCACACGGAACAAGTTGCGCATTCCAGGCCCGCGCGATTTCGATCAGGGTCTTATTCCAGAAACAGTCGAGGGCGAGGAAGAACTCGATCGAGTCACGAGTAGGATATCGCAGGATTCTCGTGCAACCCCAGTCCCGAAAAACAAGCGCTCCAACTCGCTACCTTTTGCTTTGAACGGAGACGACCGGCAATTGAAGAATCACATTACCATCGACGTCCCCGATAGACAACGACCCAACGGACATTCTGTCTACGACCGATCAAGAACAAACGAGGTCGACCCCAGTGGACCTTCAGCATCGATGCATCTCCGCAACAGATCGCGCTCAAGGACTCTTGCAAGCTTCCTTTCTAGGACTAAGGATGAAGAAGAGGATCCAATGCCCTACCTCAGCTGGACACCTACCCTAGGACGCAATTCCAACTTTGTTGATTTGACTGAAGAGCAAAGAGAAGAGCTGGGCGGTATCGAGTACCGGGCTTTGAAATTGCTAGCAGTCATTCTTACGGTTTTCTACCTTGGTTGGCACATTGTTGGCGTCATCTCTCTGGCGCCATGGATCTCGCATAGTCCCAGGTACAGCGCTGTTGTGGAGAAAGTTGGTATTCACCCGACTTGGTGGGGCTTCTTCACCTCTGCATCTCTGTTCAACGATCTAGGATTTACTCTCACTCCGGACTCGATGGTCTCTTTTCAATTGACGGTCTGGCCTCTGCTTATTGGTACTTTCCTCATCATCATCGGAAACACGGGATTCCCTTGTATGCTTCGATTCACAATCTGGATCTACTCCAAGTTGGTGCCCAAGGGCAGTGGTATTTGGGAGGAACTTCGTTTTTTGCTCGACCACCCCCGTCGATGCTTCACGCTACTGTTCCCTAGCCAGGCGAACTGGTGGCTCTTCTGGATCCTGATTATCCTCAATGGCGTCGATCTCATCTTCTTCATCATCCTCGATCTCGACGACCCAACCGTTACATCCCTCTCCGGCGGCCACCGCTTCCTCGCCGGTCTCTTCCAAGCTGCTTCGACCCGTACCGCCGGTTTCGCCGTCGTCAACATCGCCGACCTGCACCCGGCCGTCCAAGTCAGCTACCTAATCATGATGTACATCTCCATCTTCCCCATCGCAATGTCGATCCGTCAGTCCAATGTCTACGAAGAAAAATCCCTCGGCGTCTGGGCCGACAACGAACTCGATGACGCAAAATCCAGCTACCTCTCCCACCACCTCCGCCGCCAACTCTCCTTCGATCTCTGGTTCGTCTTCCTCGGCTTCTTCCTCATCGCCATCATTGAAGGCGCCCGCCTCGAAAACACAAACGAATACGCCTTCTCCCTCTTCTCCGTCCTCTTCGAAATCGTCTCCGCCTACGGCACCGTAGGCCTCAGCCAGGGTTACCCTGGCACCAACGCCTCCTTCTCCGCACAATTCAAACCTCTATCTAAACTCATCATCATCGCCATGCAAATCCGCGGCCGCCACCGTGGTCTCCCTTACGCACTTGACCGCGCTATCTTGCTCCCCTCGGAAACTCGGTACCAGAAGGAAAACGAAGAGGCGACTCGAAGGGCCCGTCGCGGTAGCAACGCTGTGGATATGGGTCTCAGCTATAGTACCGATCGTATTACCCGCACAGGCACTATGCTGAGTCGCCGCAGTACCGCAAGTGCGAATGGTGACCGCGTTGTAACGGAGACGCGGCCGGAGCAGCTTAAGAGGATTCTCAGTGGCGCTTTTACTGCGGGTCCTACAGGCTTGTATAGAGAAAAGACGAACTAGAGATATATACGTTTGTTCGTTCGTTGTTGTTGATGTTTTCTAGCGAGCGCAAATTATATACACGTACATGCTGTTTTTATTGTTGTTTTTGGTTTGGTAACTACTACTTACTAGATAGAACTGGGATTCACGGGTTTCAAAGTTTCCAGTCCTTTGTCATGAGCTTTTTAGGACGGGCGTTCTGTTTTTTTTCTGGAAATGAGGAAATGTATTCCAGCGCTCCGGCTTTTTTTTATAGGTGTAAATCGATGGGTAGTTTACTATGAATGCGATGAGGGGCTCTCTTTTTTGAGCCAAGTTTTTCTTCCATGATTGACGTGTTCCTTGCTTGTGTTTTAGTGGTGAATAGAAGAAGACAATGTAGTCAGATACATCACACGGAGCACGGGTTGATAATTACAAAATCACGCTTGGAACGTTTATTACTACGCAAGATACAAAAGTATCTAACGCCGTTACTTCTTAGTATCCGTCTTCTTGTTCTTCTTCTTCTTCTCCTCGGGCAGAATCTCATGAACCTTGGTATCAAGCCCAACCCAAAACTTCCTTCCCCGCCACTCAACCGTGACTCCGCCCCAGAACGCCGTGATCCACACCGGAAGCGCAAAAGCCTCACGACCCAACCACGCGAAGAAGAAGTCCTTGAAACTTCGTCTCGCGCCATCCAGTAAGCTAGGCTCGGCGGAGACTGCCTTATCCTTGCTAAGCAAAGGCTTCGCAGCCTCGTCCGTAGACCGATGGTACGCCGACGCCGAACGCTGTGGAAGCACGAAATCCGGGGTGTCTGCATCGATTTCTACAGTCTTGGCAGAGTGCAGGAGGAGGTACTGGATGTAATCTACCAGACACCACGCCGCCATATGTGCACACCAGACCAGGAAGAAAGATAGCCACGTGGGTGGGATACCGAGATTTGTGAAGAAAGGTAGTGTGGTGAGAGCGTAAGCGCCGTAGACACCACATAGAATGCTTTCAGTGCCTGGCTCGACAAATGTGGCGAGTGTGACTGTGAATTTGCGGACGCGAAGCCAGCGGATGCGGCGGTGGAGGTAGGCGGCGACGGAGGTATGGCTGATGGGTTGAAAGCAGAAGTCGCCGAAAAGCATTACGTGTTTGCCCCAGCTTTCTTTTTGCTTGCCTGGTTCAGGTTTGTAGCCGGGCTGCTCGAAAGCTTGGGGTTGTTTCCAGAGGGCGTCGCCGATGAGGTGGTCTTCGCAGATGTTGTCGGAAAAGAAATCGATACCGGCGGCGCGGTCTGGGTTTGACGAGGTAACGTAGTTGAGTTGTGAACGGCGGAACATGGTGCTTTTGCCCATGATGCAAGGGGCTACGGCGACTGTGTTGATGGCTTGGTAGAATTTTGCATGTGCAGATGACATAAAGGCTTCGTCCAGCCGACCTCCACCACGCTGGAGGAGCTTACTTATGGTGCTACTGGAATGGTTGCGGGGATCAGAAGAAGTGGTTGCCGCAATGCTCGTCGATGTTGCTGCGACGGCTGGTTTCCCTCCAAGTAGTTCCTTTCTGTCCTTGAGCGAGAGATCCTGCGAGTCGAGGTCTACCGTGAGCGGTGTCTGATGCACGAATTTGTACTTTCTCCTGCTCTTCCCGTTATTGCCCTCCCCAAATCCACATAGCAAGTCCACCAAGCGGCCGCAGACTCCTTTGCCAACCCAAACATTGCAATCCAGTATCCACACAATATCACCCTTGGCCTCCCTATAAGCGCGGCTCATGTTCCTAATCTTTGGATTAGGTCCCAATGCATTGTTGTTCTTGAGTAGCATTGGGTCTTCCTCCTCAACCAATATCTGTACATCGACATCTGGAAAGTCTTTGCATAGGCGCTCGAGAATCGGAAAGGCGGGATCGGATCGTTCGGGAACGCAGAAGACGGTGTTTATTTTGTTCTTGGGGTACGTTTGGCGGAGGGTGGCCGCGAGACATTCGTAAAGACGTGGATCGAGACCCTTGACCGGTCGTATGACTGTAACATGAGGCACCTTTTCCTCATCCAATGTGGTCACGCATGTTGCTAGCTGTGGCTTCTTCCAGTAGTATCGGAACAGTTGGATGAAGCCAATAGCGCAGACGTTCCATACTACCACCCACCAAATTAGACAGCCAGTCGCGACAATAAAGCGCAACTGAGAGACATCGTCTCGAATCGCAGGGTCGGACGCGCGAAGCATGCGCGAAGATTGTTGCAGGAACCGTATACGTAAGTGTGGGATGTTGACGAATCTCGGAGCGCGGAGGTTGCGGAGTTCGACTACGTAAAGGAGTGACAGCTTGCCAAGACCACACCACGCAGGTGCCTCGAAAAGGGTACAATTAGTGACAACGCAGGTACAGGGCGAGGAAAGGGAGGGAGAGACGGCGCCTTTGTATTGTCGTAGGAAATGAAGGCGGCCTGTACCTGTTCGACGTCACCGCCGGTGAAATTGCTTGCTGAGATCAGCGCGCTACAACCACCAATTGTCCAGATGCAGCATCCCAGACCTCTTTGCCGTCATCAAATGATCAGAAAGTAACACGTATACTCATTATTTCAAACTCTGAGTGCGTAACCAAGGAAACGCCAGCGCTATGCAAATTCACGGGCCACGGCCAATCCAGGGCAATATCAGAGGAACCCAAGAAGCCAATCGACATCCAGTATCACATCCAGTTCCCATGTATGGTCAACCTACGCCTTTGGCTTCTTGCGTACCAATCCGGCCGTCAAAGTATTCACCCCGTTGGCAGCAATTGCATCAGTCGGCGGGACTGAGTCAGTCTTTGCTTTCTTGCGGACTGTGTCAGCCCCTAATTCCTGCACTGGCTCCACCGCCTGTTGCGCCATGTTCACTGCCTCCGCTGACCCATTAGGCTTTCTCTTCTTCCGCACACCCATGACTATAGTTGGCGCTACACCGCTCGCTGCACCTGAGGGGGTATCTGTAGACGTAAACTCTTTTCTTCCTGTGACCATAAAGCCCCAGTCCTCTACACCACCCAACACAGCAATTTCCTCCTTCCATTTCTTTGTACTTCGTGCTGCAGCAGCACGGTTCGCAAACGTCTGTTGCAGTAGCACTTCGTGTGCACGGTCGTAATTCTTCAGCGAAAAACATATGGTTCCACGTGATGAAGCAGGCCATTTCCAATAGGGACTGGTTTCAGGAGGTATCTTACCAGATTTGGACGTGTTCGAAGAAGTCGACAGGTGTGACGACCTCAACTTGATCTTGGGTAGAACGAGGGGTATAGGTCCATATTTCAGTTTGGCCTCTTTCTTCCGCTGGCTCGTCTTTGGGCGTTTAGGGGTACGAGTACTTTTCTGGGGGTTATTCTGGGAGAGTGGTTGAGACAAGGACTCTTGCGAAAGCACATCATCGTCTTCTTCGGGTATTGAAGGCTTTGGCGGTGTGATCACAACCCAGATAAAGCCCACTATCCGACCTGAGGAACACTCTTGTCTGAATGCCATGAACTCCCAGAATTGGTCAAGCGTCTTGACACTCTTCCATTGTCCGTTGCTTCTCGAGGGTGTACCTCCATCAGCCACCATAGCATCTGTACCCCGGTCTGGAAGTTCTTCGTCTAATTCGTCAAGAAATCTAGCTTTTGGGTCGTCTGGGAAATGAGGAACGAGGCAGCGCGGCGGAGCAGCAGGATGGGGAGCTATTTGAAGCAGGGGATGGGCAGCAGCCCACCGTCGAGGTGTGTTTGGCGCAGGGCTTGGTGGGGTATATCGCAAAGTGTCGTACGTTTCGAAGCCTGGGATCACTAGGTAGCCTCTCGCCGTAGATTCTGTCTGCGATGACGGGGTGGTTGTCTCGGTAGGCTCGCCCTCGACTAGGCGTTGGGGAAAGGGCTTCCGGTCCCCTTCAGCCTTGTATTCCCAGATGATCGGATCCAGGACTTTGCACCACCACTTTACCAAGCCCCTGTCGTCCAGCACATGCTTTTTCTTGTTCTCGATGCTGGCAGGAAACAGATATTGGTCCTGTGCTCTTGCGAAAAGAGATATGACCAGTTTCTTGCCTTCCCGTTGCCTTTCTCTTGCAAGCCAAGACACAAAGGTGCGACATATAACTTTCAAGGGTGACGAGGATTGCGACCGCGGTAATTGTAGCTCAGAGAGGTAACCCGTGGAATCGGCTTTGGAAACAAAGATGGTGGTGAGGTTTCTCGTAGTGTAGATCAAGATTTCAATGGCAAGAACAAGAACTTCTTCAGGAAAATCTGAGGCTACGGCATCCTTGGGGATAATAGAGGCGGCCAAGGTATGCGATTCGCAGTACGTCTTTTCGGACTTGCCATGGGGAGGTGCGGAGAAGAGGGCGGAGGACTTGGAGGGTGGAGTTGAGTAGTGATAGAAGGTAATAGGAACGTCCTTTGGCAATTGCTCAGCCAGCAGCTCTTTCAACGAGCCGGAGGCACCAGGACTTGCCATACTGGCCCAACAGAAGCATGACCAGGGGAGAAGGTCGCGTATCGGGGGCAGAAGATGGGGGAGCGGATGCGCGACCGGAACTAGTACGATTGCGGCAAGGCGCCGCGAGTGCCGCAACTTTTCGATGATGCGAACTTCACCTCCGCCAGCACCAGCGCCTGGACTGGCCGCCCCAATCGGACCTCTCCGCCTTCTCCGCCGATACAAACACCCCCAATGGCTTCCAAAAGGCCTCTCCAGTCACTCGTCTCGACCGCCTCGTCGTCCCTACGTTCAGCGCGTCCATCACAAGCCTCCATCGTGCGGACCTCCGCATGCGCATTTTCAACCACCACACCCGCCAAGGCCGCGCCCGAAAACGATACAGAGATTGCACAACGGCCACGATGGAAACAGACACCCCAACGAATGGTGGCTCCCTTCAGGCTACGGCCTCAAGCAAAAGGTGGAATTTTCAAGGTCAATGAGGATCCCAAGCGATTAGATGATGCCTATGTGCGCATGTTGGGCCCTGGCGGCGATAAGGTGCTAGGAGAGGAGGTTAAATGGCTAGCAGTGACACACAAGAGTTTTGACCACGGAAAGCGGGGTTTCAACGACCGGCTAGCATATCTGGGTATGTGTGTATGGGAAAAGGCTGGTCGGGCAGGAAACTAATACCGATGCCAGGACGGAGGATTGTCGAACTACAAACATCACAAGCGCTCATAAACTCACCACAAGAAGATCAATGGCCAAGGGACTCGAATGGCGTGCCCATGAATGACGAATTTGGCCGCAAACCATACCTTCACCCCGCCTTGAACGGACTGCAAGGCTTGACCGACGAGGCGGAGAGTTTAGTGTTGAACAAGTCACGGCTAGCACCAATAGCAGAGAAATATGGTTTGGATAAGGTTACTCGGTGGAAGCCCAGGAGGGTATGTAACTCATGTTTTATCGAGCAGGTCCAATGGCTAATAGATAACAGGCGGACAACCTGCAAGGTTCCGGTATTGAATCCGTTCTTATGACTTCATTATATGCCATTGTTGGAGCGGTGGCGCTTGAGAAAGGCGGCGAAGCAGCCAACAAGGTCGTGCAAGACAAGATTCTTACACCGCTCGGCTTTAGCTTTTCGCCCGATTCATGACCTTGACAAGATTATAATCCAAAAATATGTACCATATTGTAAACAACTACATGACGCGATGCAGTCATGATTATAGGGACACTGTGACTTGTTCTGCTCATCTTTTGTTTTATCGTCTTGGTACCAACACCTCCTTCCTGGCAACACAATGTGGGTGAGTTGCTCTAGTGCTACGGGGGTTTTGCTTTCAAAAATGTCCCTTGTATCTAATCTTAACCACTCATCACCCGTAGCGTTTGTCCAAATGCTCCCAAAATAGCGTTGAAGTTGGGGAATATGAAAATTCATACAACCACAAAGATTGCGACGCCATCTTAGCAGCGAAAAGAAGAGCAAGGATATTTTCCTACACTCATCCAATATGAAGCATTGTAAACCTAAGCTATTGCTCCTATGAACACAGTTCCCTGGGCTCGTCTGAAGAGGTCTGACCGTCACGATACTCGAAGTTAACCTACAGAACCCCCGAAGCTCTTTTGGCTTACACCTGGGTTGGTCATGGACACTGTCTCGAGTGTATATACCCTCTCATCCAAAATCATAAGTTTCTTGATGATTCGTCTTCAGACTGAGTCCCACTATCATTCTGACTCCTACTTGCGACACGCTACACTGAGAGGGTCTAGGGGGCACAGATCTTCACATCAATGTGTTGCAACTTATGTAGGTAGAGAAAATGCTGATTGGATCAGATCAGACTGATGAGAGGGTAGGAGTAGTGAAGACGTATTGATTGACGTAAGCCCACTTCTTACCCATGGCATATGTGACCCTACCTCTACCCGTACCACACTTCTATATAGATAATACCCTATCGCCAATCTACCCAGTTCAACATTGTACATATACTCAATTGACCTCATGCCTTTAACCCAGTCAATCCCTTTTTGCCACACAACACCAACTCGACACTCTCTGTCCCATCACATTCATCTACAATGCACTCTACACCCCTCATAACAGCGCTCCTCACACTTCTCCTCCTCGACCCAGCCTCAGCCGAAATAAGGATCCAGCGCACCCGCTGCAAGCTGAAACTGGCAAAATGGGTATTTCTATGAAATCATAATATCGAAAACCCTTACTAATCCCATGTTGGAGCATTCATCCTGCAACACAAACGATCAAGAAGGTTGTGCACTGCTATGTCCAGTTCAGGTAAGGTGCAGATTGTATGATTTTGTCTGTTTGATGGCGGAAACTGAAAATGAGGGTTAGTGTCCTGGTACGAAATTTTATGTTGCGTTTGCAGCTGGACCGATTGCGTGTCATTGTTGGTGTGGGGTTACGCACTCAATATAGTTGCGGATTGGAGAGAAAAAGAGTCCAAGATGTAGGTGGAAGGGATGACAGCAAGGTTTGGGTTTGAGATGCATTTACAAGAATACTATAAGGCTTGAAATGAAAGGAGGAATGTGTATAACCCCCATCATGTACCTGCAGCGGTTCCGTCGCACCATGGCCGTTGTGTTACTATCGCAAGTTCTATCCCAAGTCATCGACAAACCCATCTCTCTATGCAAACATTAACAACCGCAACGCCGAACACCCTCTTCGCATACCTCCATCCTTTCTTCACCTTCACCTCCCACAGCCACCCCAAACACCCCAAACCTCCCACCCTCCAACCCTCCATCCTCCAACCTCCCCACCCCTCCTTAGTAAAACACCCTGCAATCCACAGCCCCCAAATCTTACCCAAAACAGCAACCTACCCCCCAAAAAAACAAAAGAAAAATAAGCAACAGCAATCAACACATTACCCCAACAGGCAAGTTTCTCCCCCGCAACCTCTATCTAACCTAAAAGAGAGGGTGCCCGCAAACCGACCAGGGAAAGGGAAAAAAGAAAATATGATTCAAGTGCCGTAATCCACGGTTTGGGGTGCGAAACTGCCTAATGCGGGGGGCGGTTAAGTATGGTTGGTTCGGGAATGTCGTACGATTTTGCGAATGGAATGGGTGGAGGGGGGGGAGGGTCTGTGCGCGTGTAGGGCGAGTGGAGGGGGCAGGAATCAATGGGAGATACCGGATTGGGAAAGGAAGGAAAGGGACGTTGTTGGGATTGAAAGGGGCGGAAAAGTAAAGCTGTGAATTGAAAAAAGGGTGAAAGTGACATGTAAGCTATGTAAGTGAGAAGAAGAGAAATAGTATGTGGACGGGCAGAATCGTGTCTGGTCCAGGGTATAACAGTGAGAGAAGAAAACTATCTAGAAGAAGAATGGAAAGAAGGTCGCCAGAGATTTAAAACACGGTCCCTGGCTTATTCTTCCGCCAAAACATTGCTTTCGCTGCATTCACGCTCTTAGGCGGAGGGTCAAACTTTGGTGCCGCCTCCTCAATTTCCATCTGCTCGAGCTTCCTCTGCGAGTTTCGCTGCAACTCCCTCTTCAGTTTGCGCTCGTCCTTCTTGCGCATCCAAGTGACCCAGATACAGTAGCTTGCAGCGAGAACACCCAGTCCGCCGATGACGCCGCCAATGACTGCGCCGATGAGACCTTGGCGCTCCCATTCGGATTGCTTGGGGCGTTGGTAAGCGACGGGGACGGATCTAGGGCAAAAAGTTACGGGCATGACCACGTTGTTTTTCTGGATGGCTTCGGCTAGGTAGAAGTGGCTGGATTCGTAGTCGGCCATGAGGTAGACCTGGCCGAGGAAGGCGGTGCCGAGGTAGAAGGGCGTGTTTGCGTCTTCGTCGCGGTCTTGGATTGGGGTGATGTTTGATGCGTTCATGAGGACTTCTGGGGGTAGCGTGACGGTGAAGCCGTCGTCGAGGACAATCGTAAGTGTGCCGTTGAAGCTGTCTTTGAGCCTCAGTGAGTTGTCGTCCCATCTGTTGTCTTTTTCGGCTTTGAGGTGCTTGATGAAGTTTTGTGTGATCTGGTATGGTAGGGCGAAGGGGAACTGCTCCGTTGTGATCTGGGCTTCAAAGTCCTCGGGGCGCGACTTCATGTCGGTGAAAACTGTGTTGTCGAAAAGCGAGGTGTTTGAGTTGTCAGCTGTTCCAGTGATGATGACATCTTTGACACGGACACTCATTGGGTTGGCGTTGGCCACGTTCATTGCGTATTTGTGTGGCTCGCCCGTGAAACGCCCAGAGTCGTATCCTCCAAAAACGTTGCTGCCATTGACTACACCTCCAGCGCGATCAAAACCGTGACCAATGTAGAGAGAGTATGTTGATCCAGCAATCATATCCTGCACCACGAGGTCCCGCAGCAACGTTGATGAAGCGCCGACGCCAACTCTCCCTGGGGTTATTGATCCTGACTCTGCAACCTCGACAGTCGAGTTTGGTACAAGTGTTTGTGTTGCGCCATCCGTTTCAAAGTAGTGTGTGTACAGTCGAAGGGTCTCTTGACCAAAGAATCCCGAGAGTTTGTCTTGGGATTTATCTAGTGTCTGGAAGTTCTCCTGTTCCTCAAATCTACATCATATGTTAATCGGTGGAGTGGTCACAGAGAGCAAGCAACATACGTTGTCGAATCTCGAAAGTTGAAGAAGCCACCTGTACTTATATCGCAGTTTTTGAGTGTCGTATTGTCTTTGCAGTAGCCGCTCGATGCAAAGGAGGTATGGTTCTGTTGTAATGATGGCCAAAGGCTGTTGTTCTGTGCTGGTGTTCCGAGTCCGATGAACGATCCATACTGGAAGACTGGAGAGTCATGAACGGCCCGCTTGTGTATATCGACATATATCGGCTTCTTTGTGCAGTTTGATGCAACTGTTGACTGAGCCAACAGCACAGTTGCGGAGAGGTAGAGGAGGAAGGACGCCATGACGAGTATTGAGAGATGCTCAAATCCAGTGAGCTGCAAGTCAAGGAAGAACAAAGTACGATGCGCTTATAGCACCGGCCCACGACAAGAATCACGAAACGTCTCAAGCTAGAGTCTTGGAAGTACTGCAGGAGATACAGCGTCTTTGTACTTCATGCCCCAATCAATCTGTACCTCGACGCACTAAGACGGACCTGTAGGCATTCGACCAGTCGGATGCGGGGTCAGCTATTCTTGCATGCAGCAATATCCACCATCCAGCTCTGATTGCGCATAGCTGCATTCTTGCGCTGTTCCCGGAACCGCACGGATCTCAACCGCTACAGTGAGCGCCTGCTGATGCTGTTGTGGGTATACTATGACCTTGGGAGGAGTGGTGTCAGCGCTTCGGACAGGGAGATACAATAGGAACAATGATGACCCCCTCCGATACCCAGGGATGGTAATACATAGATGCCGATGATTGGACTCATCCTGTAGGCTTCATACACTAAAGATAGCGGGCGTCTACAAGATGTAGTCGATTGGACACGACGTTCTCGCCAGCAACGCAAGCGCCCGAGGGCACGGACCTCCGTGCAGGTGTGGGTCGATGGCTATCTATTCTTAACCTCGCGCCTACATGGATCTTGAGTACCAGAACCACAAGGTTTGCGTATGCGCCGAGCAAATCTGTAGGTAAAAGGCACTCGAGCTACTACATTCGGAGATGATCAGTTCCCTCTGTTATTCCCGATCCGCGCACCCTTGCACAGCACTGTATTTCCTTGCTTGCCAGGCTGGTCGTTCTCAGTCGCCTTTGTATATGTATGCACACTGCCTGCCTTCATACCTGGATGGCTGTCATCACGTATTGTACGCGTGGTCTCATCTGTTGGCCCTTGGCTGATTGATGACTCTCCCCCCAAATCTGGTTGTTACATTTTTCGTGCCACGAACACTTCACAAGTGATGCCTAAGCGCTTACGCAGTTTGCGCAAGTGAGGGCGAACGCGTCATGGCCTCTTATCTAGTCTTATGTGCAGAGCGACTTGGTGCCTTTCTTTCACAACTCGTGAGGTACAATTTAACTATATACTTTGGTATAATGCGCGGAAATCATGTATAGATAATTCACCGAGGATAAGAAGTGTGTACTGGCCTGAATATGAACTCCGATAAACCGCATTTTGATGACGTGAGCATCATAGCCACTGTACCCGATATAACGCCTGCCGTGGTTTGCTTGATGAACACATGCATATCTCCAGACTTTTCCGACACGAAATTCTTGTCGAAATATGCGTCGTGTTTCTACTCTCGAATCCCCAATCTAGCCACAATACATCGAGGGGTTTATGCCAGGGTATGATGTGTAGCAATACGAGCGGCAAGATATAGAAACACCCAACACCATACTCCGTTACCCGCTGGACTAAAATGATGACTAAAGACAGCCCACATGTAGCCGATAACACTGTGCGCCAGACATGCCCGATAACTTGTTAAAGACAAATCAGACCAAAAAGATTGACTGAAACGTGCAAAAGAGACCCGACGTGCTCACGAATTGATGAGTACCCATCGCTTTTCTTTCTCGGTGGGGCCTACCCTTGCAGCAACAACACTCAGAGTATTGGAGATGGCGTCTTTTGGTAGCTTCGGAAAGGCTTTCTTCAAAGACTCAATCATACCAAGCTTAGTGAGATCTTTGCCTTCAATCTCCGCCTTGAAGGCGGAAAGTTGCTCAGTAGGTACCATTCGTTTGGCCTTGGCGGGTTTACCCGATGTACTCGACGGAGCGTTCTGAGGGCCATTTAGGGTGTTGAACAAGCCGTTCATAGTGCGCTGCGTGAGCGGTGCTTTGGGTGGATTCATGGCGCCATTACTGGCTGTTTCTTTGTTTGCCGTGGTGGGGGCGGGGGTTGCAGTTGCCGGATCCGGCGCCCAGTATGCGGTAGAGAAGGGATCAATCGACCGCATTTGCGGATCCAGTAAGAACTCCATCTTGAATTCTTTGAAGTCTGTACAAATGGCGTCGGATCCGTCGTTCAGCCGAGATACGCTCTCGGCATCCTCCCAGCACAAGCCAGTGCTAACGGGTACCAGGTCGCCGCTAATGAGTCCGCGTTTGAGTTGCGGATCCTCTTCATCATCAAGGAAGCCATCCATATCGTCATCTGCCTCATCTTCGTTGTCGTCTTCACCGTCAGAGTCCAAATCTTCGCCTTCCTCGGGCTCATCCCACTCAGCTTCAGAGTCGTAGTCATAATCGGTATCCTTTCGGACTCTTGATACAGGATTGCGTGCAAGACGAGAAGCCTCGGTGCGTGTGTATAGCCTAGTATATGTTCCATGATAGGGCGGGCGTACGTCTGTGCAGAAGTGAATATACTTCATCGGTATCTCCTTGAGCATCTCCAATGGATGTCGTGATGCTGCACTCTTCGTAGAAGTGATATCGATAGGGTGGTCAGATGAGTTGTTGACGCAATCCACAATTTCTGCAATTGTAGCTGTCCGATGGCCCCGAACATTTTGCTTTGGGAAGAGTGACACCAAGGTCTCCCGCGCTATTGATTCCGAATACGAATCTTTTTGTGCAATGATATTCTCTAGTCGGTTTCGAGCGGCTTCTAATCGTTCTGGACTGTTCAGAAGGGCATTCGTCGGCGCAAGAATCGTGTGTGCGGGTACGTTAAACGGCAAGAAGTAACGTTCGTAGTCTGACTTTGCATCTTTGACGATAGTCTTCTGTGGGGAGGGCGGGATCGAGTTAGTACTTGCTCCAGATCTGTCTGGTAATGATACGGAGTTTGTGGGATTCTGGGATGAAGCTACCACAGCCTGTCCCGGGCTTGTCCCTGCCTTTGGCTTCACAAAGAAAGCGTTCAGCTTCATCTGTGACTGTTGTCGAGTTAGCGTCGCTCAGTTTAGTAAACGTAGCACCAGGAAATAACTCGGTGCTGCAGTCAGAGAAAAGTATTGCGGAACATGGCAACAGCATCCCTCTCTGTTCTCAGTGAATGTAGACTCACCCGTGCCTTCTTTGCCTTTTCCTCCTCAAGGCGTTGCTGCTCCTCCTCTTTTATGCGCTTCTTTTCATCACGCTCCTCATGCTTTTTCCTTTTCTCCTCTGCCTTGAGTTTCTCCTCAGCCTCCTTTTGTGCCTTCTTCTCTTCTCGCGCCTTAGCCTTCGCTTCCTTTTCAAGACGCTGTGCCTCTTTCTCTTGCGTGGTCAGCTTCCTCCTTTTGGCTGCTTGCTGTGTGTTGCTTGATGTGGCGACATCTGTGTTGGAAAGACCATGACCGTCGGCAGACTTGCTGTTGGGCCCGGTCGAAATCGGTGCGCTACTCTTTAGAGGCGATGGTGTTTGAACTGAGAGAACTGAAAGGGGTGTTGAGGCTTGCGAACTGGTTGTGGACTTGGCTGGTGTGATAGGAGGCTCGACTTCATCTTCGAGCGGACGTTTCTGGGGAACCGGTGCGACGGGGGTGGGGTCCTCCATTTTTGGTGATGAGTGCTGTGATTTCGAATTGGGATTCTTTGTGAATTGTATCCTTTTGAACGAATTGTGGCCCAAAATGGATTAGGTGGGATGCGTTGTAGTTGAGAGCGGGATGGCGATTGCGGGCGTTGAGGTGACGCGAAGGTGGAGGGCGCGACGCGATACGCGTGGAAGGCGCGGCTAAGGCCCAGGGTGCTGATTAGTCGATTGCCGCACTCTTCAGGGCGAATAGTGCCTAGATTCCTATTTGGGAATAGTCAATATGCGTGAAACTCTAACGCCAACATCTCACTCTCTCGGAACCCATTGGAGAGTTTTAAAATCGAGCTTGTGGCGCAGGAAAAGTATATAGTTTTGCATTGGTGCATTGAAAAGATCGGGATGGTTCCCATCTTTTGTGAACGCGGTTGCAGGCGTCGTGCCTTCTTGTCGCAGCGTAGCGCACCGTCGTTCTTTCCATCAGAGCACTCGCCCTAAGACTCATATTAATTTAATCATGCCGCATTCCATTTGTCTCCAGTGATATTCTAAAAACTGGTCTTTGTCTCTATTCTGACCTGCTGTGTCTTGTCGGTGGCCCCAGCTATGGACGAAGACGACTTTGAGGACCTGCTCTTTGGAGACCCAGGCACGCCAATGTGTCCAAGCGACATCTTGCTCGATGAATCTGACGACGATATTCTCTTCTCTAATCGGAATGCACATTCCCACGATTGGGAGCCGGCAGATGCCATCAGTTCACCTACTGTTGCTAGTGTGCTATCTAGGGGGCACATACCCCCGAACAGCGAAACCGATAATTACGAACAGCATGACCGCCATATCGCTGAGGTCACTCAGAGCTCTGTTCGCGACAGGTCTTTGCGTCATATTAACCCTGGGGAATTACAGCTTACTCACTGATAGGTACTGGGTGATCGCTCGCATTGAAGCCATGCTAGAAAGAATCATTGACGGTCTTTTGGGACAACATGAGTCGCTTACCATAACCCTGAAATCTCGTGCAGCCTTTTCTCGTAGAAATGCTCCCAGTAATGAAGGAGATGGATCAATTCCCAAGCCCAAAGAGCGCGACATCAACTTCCCAGGCGCCAATGCTCAAGAAGCTTGGAAATTCAGTTGGTGTCCTTCCGTTTTCCAGAGTGACTACTGACATTCTCAGCTGTGCTGTTACGCATTCTGGAGCTCATTCATGGTAGTCTTCTCAACAATACCTTCATGACCAAGCGGTACTATATGCTGTCTCATTCATAGAGAACACAATCTAACAAGAAATAGAGACGTCTACTATCGACATCCCGATCTATTCGTCAAGCAGTCTGTTGTAGATCGATACGTAGATGATCTTGCATGCACGTTTGGCATTACTAGATCACAATTGAATGTGGTACGCAATGTCCGGAGAGGGCAATTTGACACGGCTAATACCTGTACACCAGACTGCTGCCGCGAAAGGCTTAGTGGCTGGAAACTTCAAATTGGAGCAAGCCAGCAATCTGTTTCATGGAATGAGCAGTATTGAGGTGGGATAGAGCATGCCAGTTGCGTCACAGAAGTCTAATCCCATACCAGGGCCTGCTCATTCCCGTCGTTCGTGACAATGATAGCTGGGATTTGACAGAAATCCAATGGGTCCTCATAATCGAAAAGGAGGTATGATCAGCTCTCTTACGTACTCTGAGCTGAGGTATTGATGAAAAGTAGGCGACATTTCGATCATTGATTGGATCAGCGCAATGGAGTACGTTGGGCTTGCACGGTGTGGTAGTAACTGTGAGTCAAAAGCACACGTTGTCAATAAATGCTAATGATTAGAATAGGCCAAAGGATATCCCGATGTCGCCTCCAGGCAGTTTCTGCGCCAGCTTGGGAACACTGCACCCCACATTCCCATGTTCGTTTTGGTAGATCTTGACCCCGATGGTATCGCCATTCTGTCCACGTACAAATACGGTTCGTACCGCCTTATGCACGAAGACGTCGCACTCATGGATACACATGCACTGAGTCTGCCCAATGTCCGGTGGCTGGGTGTAAAGAGTGACGACATAAGTCTAAGTGAGGTAAGTGAGGACGGGACAGAGAGGAAGTCGATATATCAACTACAAGGCCTAATGAGGCTCACAATGCGCGACCGCACTAAAGCAACACAAATGCTGGAGTGGGATCTGTGCGGAGAAGATGGACTTGAGCAAGGCTGGAGACGGGAGTTACAATGGATGCTCATGCTAAATGTCAAGGCCGAGATGCAAGTACTCGATGAGCTACCTGGCGGATTGGTGTCATGGCTGAGCAACCAGCTTGGAGATGCAGATGATCTACTAATAAGTGCTACAAAGATCGGCAGTGACTGTTCAGACGACGGCATGCTCTTCTAAGGGCATTGCAAGGGCTTGAACTTCAATTGTTGATCGTACACGGACGTGTGGAGGCTACATGTCCTACCTGATTTCCTGCAAAGGACATGTGCAATGCTTTCCCTATTTGCTGGAAGCATCATTGATGCATTTCGTACAAGACATCAAAATTACAAAGGCGTCAATCAGTCCCCGCATTTTACTGTGGTCTCGTCTGCGAACCTACTGCAAGTAGCGCTAATGGAGTAAGCGTTTGTTATGAAGAGCGGTTGTCCAATGGGATGTGAGCCGTGCCGAATACCCTGCCAAGACTGGCGGTCCATGTCGGCCAACGCATCATCCTTCTCAATCACTGCAGGCCACGTTCAACAACTCGGACGGCACGCAAAGCGGGCCTACAATGCATTGACCTGCAGTTTAGAAACAGAGCCCACCATGTCCGGATCCGCCGCCCTTCCAAACGACCCCCGCATTTCCTTTCAGGCGCCATCGCTGTCGCAAGGCTCCGCCAGCCACTCCAGTTGCGAGCAACATGGCTCAGCTACCACCGAGTCGAATGCAACCCCGCAGCCATTGACGTCTACAACAACCACTAAGCAGTCGGTGCCTCTGGGTGTCTTCTCGACCCTCCTAGGGAACAACTCCACGTCCACACTCAGTGCCCAACCCATCTTGTCGGACGAGGCGGTCCCGGCCATCCTCATCCACGCCCAACCCCCGGACACAGAAGAAGGCCCTTCTGACCTCACCGCGAGCTTGTCATCAGTGCCCAGTGCGACTACCACGCTGACGAACACGTTGCCACCGACTCAGTCTGCCGCCCTTCGCGCCCTCAATGCCCCCGCCTTCCATTCGTCTCCTTCAAAGAGCAAGTCCGCAAAGTCGACATCTAGTCGAACAACTGTCACTAGTCAGCCTGTCGTGGTACGCACGTACTCGGGTTCACGGCATACTTCTCGCGCTGGGTCAGGGTTCAACACCCCGCGCTCTTTTGCAATGAATGGGAATAATCACACTTCAGCCCTGTCAGCTGGTCTGGCAGGTACAAGTGAGCAGTTACCCTCTGCCGATGACTTTTCCTTCTCAGCAATCCTACGTGCCGTCGACCCTGAGATCAGAGATGCGATTGATGCTATTGCTGAGATCTGTGCTAGGAGCAGGATGAGTCTGGCAGATGAGTACGACTCACATCTCCCCCCACAGGGCGAGATCACTGGGACGGGACCAGGTTGGGCTGCTAGCACCGGAGCACTTGTAGGACGTGGCCGGTTGAACCGAATCAGCCAAGGATGGACTGCCGCAGACAATACACTGATGGCTGTGCCTGAAGCCAGTAGCTCTAGCGAAAGATTGGCACAAGAGGGTAAGGCGGAGAGCAACAAGAAACGAAGCCAGTCAGCATATGGCAGCTTGAAGAGTGTCATTAGTGGTGGCAGTGGTAAGAGAAAAGCCATTGATGGCGATACCTTTCGCGAGCAAGAGGCCAGCAGCTCGAAGCAAGATGAAGTGCAGAACCGAGGACCTCCTTGGGCAGTTCACACTTCAACCTCATCTTCCCATCCAGCCATTACTCTCGCTGCTCCTACCGCCTCGAAGCATCTCTCGCTCGACACATCGTCTACTATGCAGGACAAGATCGGTTTCCTCATGCATACATCAGACATTCGGGCTCAAAACGAGACCCTGCAAAGGCCTTCTTCACGCCAACGCAGACAAACAACGCGTAGCCTACCGTCTCCACGAGCCCGTGCAGGTACACTGGGCTCTTTGAAAGCATGGTTGCCATGGCCTCGACCCTCGGATCTCAACCATGATACTCAGCAAGAACTGGCAAGAGCCGAGGACCGACTTCGAAGGATGTTAATGTCGCCACAAAATCTTGGCAAAGGTAAAGCCACTGTCAGTGTTGTTTGATACGTCAAGTCGTCTGGGTGGCCTGCTGTCTAATCAAGTAGCGCTTTTTTTTGTTTAAACAACAAGTAAAATATACCCAGAATATGGAAGTAGCCAGATGAGAGAGACACCAGAAGAGGTGAACCAAGTTGTACACACTGTGGACTCTTCTTTTTGGATACATAGGAAAGGGAGGTACCTGTTATACAAGCGCAACAAGTAACAAAAAAAAGAGAGAGAAGACAAGAACTATACGCAACTCCCTGGAGGAGCACAACCTTTATGACTTACGCCCCCCACCCATTTAACGAATATTACGACTGACGAACCCCATATCGAGCGAGGTTTCGGAACCCCTCCATGACGTTTTTTCCTTTTGTTCTGGGTTTTGGCATAACTATGTCTTTTACAAGTAAAGAATACAAAGAATGTTTACTGTACCTTTCTTAGAATTGACTTGCTTTGATCATGTGCTTCCTTGTTGCGAGTGGGAACCAGAGTAACAATTCAAAGTTCTAATGTGGCAGAGAGCAAAGAAATCCCCAAGTCGATATCGATTCACGAGTACCGCGCGGTTCATCTCACCCGGTAACATTACTCGAAATTTGCACCTAGCAAGAGAGTGTAGATCAAATGTATTCTCCCAAGAAATGATAGCTTGGTACGAAAAAAAAACACTCCAGAATGATAAAATCCGAAAAACCAGGACAGACAATGCATCCAATCATGCAATTCCTAGCCCCCTTCTTCCCCCCCAAAAAAAAGAATACAGAAGAAACAGTGTCAGATGGAAAAAAAAAATGTTAATAAGCCAATTGCCATTCTGACGCCAAAATAATGCAACAAAGCTCTTTCTTCTCTCTCCCTCCCCCAGAAAAGAGCCAGACAGAGCAGAAGAAGAAAGCCGCCTAAGCCTATATCCCAATCCCGATCATCCCATTCATCACCGTCATCATAGCTAACTCCCTCCTCCCTGCTGAATTCTACATTCACACATAAAAACGCCACAAGACAACGACAACATTTCTTCTCAGGAATCTACCGTTCATAGCCAGAATGATCCGTCGGTATCGGCAACGCAGACGCTGGTTTCCAAATCTTGACACGCATGTCGTCGCCTGCCGAGGCAAAGGTAGTGGGATCTTTGGGGTGCCAGGCTACGCTGTTGACGCAGCCGGGGTGGGCATCGAGGGCTTCGATGAGGAGACCGTTAGAGCGCCAGATATATATTCTCGAGTCTGAGCACATAATACTGTTAGCAAGTTGTTCGTTAGGGCAGAAAGTTAGGATTGATAAAACTTACCCTCGCTGCCGCTAACGACAAAGTTCTCATCAGCACCGCCAAAGGCAGATCTGATGATGAATTGTTTCTGAACGTGCGCCTCAAACCGTTGAATGACGTCGCCGGTGTCGATTTCCATAAGCTTGATTTGATCGGGACTCATGCTGACAAGCATGTGGCGCGAGTCCTGACTGATCATCACACTGGTTAGTTTGACGTCGTCGAGCTGGAACTCTGCAATCTTCTCGTAGCTGACAAAGTCAAAGACTACTATTGAGCTCTCGGTGATGATGACAAGGCGCTCGCCGTTTGGTGATACCGCAATGTCGTTTGCGCGGAGTCTTGCGCCGTCGTCGCAAAAGTTGTGCTTGAGGTCGCCGTTGAGATCCCAGATTCCACAGCCCATGCGGTCGTCTTGCGATCCGATGATTACGCGCGTGCCGGAGGGATCCCAAGCTGCTGTTGTGCATGGATAGGTAAAGTCGCTAATGCATTGTATGCATGCACCCGACTAGGTAGGTTAGTTTATGCCAACTACAAAGGTGCATGAATATCGTACCTTGACGTCCCATATCCTCGCAGAGTTTTCTGGTTGAGAGCAGCATGTTACAATCTTGGTATCATCAGGGCTCCACGCGAGATGAGTGACACCTGATTCTCGGTGTTCGTCTAATTGATGTAGCACCCTATATGTGCTCGTCTCGTAGATGATGATTGTGCAATCCTTGCTTGTCGACGCCAGCTTGGTGCCATCGTTCGAGTATTGCAAAAACCAAACCTCGTCCTTGTGATGTCTTAGATCAAGCACGGCCTTTGTGGGGAAATCGTCTCTCTCGCAATTGTGATTCAGGTAGAGCGAGGGTGATGCAGCTGTGTTATGATATAAACAATTTGCGATCCAGCTGTCTTTTACCTCGTCTAATAATACGGCTAACCTGTGTTCTGGAATCATGACGCTGGGTGAGATTGACCCTGTAAAGTGTGAGTAGACAGTCTTGGCACTAATATGCAATCACCACTTACTCGACAGATCTGAAAGAAGATGCATTCGCGACTCGCCGCGAGCACCATCCCACTGAGCTTGGTGTCTCAAATCTTCAGCAGACTGGCACATCATAAAACTAGCAGCTGTCAGCACAAATGCAAATGCGGAAACAGGGGCGGAATTGAAGACTGACGCTGAAAGAGCGTGTAACCTGCCCACATCTTGGTGAAGTGGCGTCAACTCTTGTCGGAGTACTTGAAGCGCTTTTGAAAGGTCTCTTCGCTCCAGCAATTCCAGATACTTTTGCTGCTTCAGCCAAAACAACATAACCTCCCGATTCGCACCCTCAGCAAGCGTCAGACCCGCAGATTGCCGCGAGCCCGTCTTCGACCTCGACTTTTCCCACGGCTTTCCATACGAAGCATCCAAACCAACGCCGCCTCCATTACCATTTCCATTTGAGCCAAACAATAACTCTTCCGCCTCTTCCCAATCGCCGTTCAAGACCGAGCTCCGGAATGCTGCAACCGTGGGGCCTTCGAGCTGAAAGCCGCTCTCTTTACATAATGCGCTTGCTGCACTGTGATATCCCAAATCGGTCAGACTTTGTATGAGTATCCGCGTTACTTCTTCCCTATCATGGCCGAAAAAGGTCGCGGGAACCGACGATCCTCCGTTCGCTACCGGACCTCCATTCGCGTAGGAGCCGTTGCTCTCAGTCCGATTATGGGAGCTGCCATTCGCATGCTTGCCCAGCGGCGACCTGGGTGCCGATGATTGTGACGAACCGTTGGTAAAGTTTCGCGAGGGCGATTGTGATGTCTTTGCGTCGTCGTTGTCAAGGCGCATGGTCCCGTCGAGTCTGCGCCTGCGCTTCGAGGTGTGGCGGGTTAGCCTGCCTCGGTCGGTGCGCGAAAGAGGGTCTTGGTCGCCGTGGTCGTTGTGATCGTCACTGTCGGAGAAGCTGTACCTGCGCTTTCCGGCTGGAGTGCGTTGAGACGGAAGGATGTTGGTGGTGGGACCGGGGAGAGTGGAGGGGGCAGAGATGACTGGGGAAGTAGAAGAAGCGGGGGAGGGCGGAGTGGATGGGCGGTCGGCGGCGATTGGGGAGGGAAGGTCTGGGGAGGTTTCGTCTGCCAGGACGAAGACTGGGCTTGGTTTACCCGCAGATGGCGCGGAGATGGATTCGTGGCAGCCTGTTGCCAGAAGGGGGCTTTGTAATCTGTGGCTATGTAGAGATCATGAATAGAAGGCTCCAAAGTATGGACGGGCAGTGCGCGCAGTGTGTATACTGGCGTGGGCGTGTGACAGAAGAGGGGGGCAAGAGAGAGAGCGATCGGGGTTGCGGAATGAGCTGGGAGGGATGAAGTAGCAGGCGATGTCACGAGCCAAGAGAGATGGATGATGCTGCCGCCAGGGCCTGACTGTTGTTCGTCGATACCAGGCTGAATGAAGCTGTGCTGGAGTATGACACGTCGATATACGGTCGTGAAGAGGATCGTGGCCGCGGTGTGGAATTGTTTTGGTGTTTGGAGAAGCAGGTGGCTGACGTTACGCAGCTGCTGGCTACCTGGGGGTGCAGCGAGCGGTTGCGTCAAGCGTCATGCGCCAAGTGGCAGTCACGACGTGTAAACGGGATGAGCCGACAGAAATTAAGGGCCAAACAGTAAGCGGGCCAGAGTGTCCGGCAATATCAAGTGTACTTATGGATTCAAGTGGAAAAGTACGCGGGCAACTAACAAGGTGCAAGGGCCCTGGACGATATGGGGTGGGTTAGCAGCAGGTCCCTGATGGAGCACCGATAAGAAAGCAGGCTAAGTAAGCACCCGCGTCGTCGAGTATCTTTTAGTACACAACCTCACGCCCAACACCACGTCACATGAGGCCTCATTCGCCGGGACCCACCGAGCAAACCATCACATGCCATGAACCGCTAGACCGCATAATCCAAACTAGTTTCACCCTTTTACTCTGAAAGAAGAATTGCATTACACTACTATTGAACTAGGCGTAGCATTCTACTACTCTACCCCTAGCCCCCTCACATTCTCATCGTCGCATTCCCCTGCGCCCCATGCTCCTCGAACCAATTCAAAAACTGAAACATACTCGCCTTGGGATACCGCTCCAAACTCTCATAATCCACATACTGCAGTCCAAACCTGACCGAGGTGCCCAGCAGCCACTCAAAATTATCGTATATCGACCATCCCCACGCGCCTGTCACATTAACACCATCCACATGGATGGAAAGCAAGATATTGTCTAGGTACTGTTGGTAGTAGTCTGCGCGCTTAAGATCCCACAGTGCGGCATTGATGTTGCTCCATTGCGCTTCAAAGGGCTCTGCGAAGCCGAATTCGCTGACAACAATGTCGGGGATGGAGGGGAAGAGGACTTGAGTGATGTGCTTGAGGTAGCGGCGTACGCCTGCGGGTGCAGAGTAGAACCACGACATGGCTGGGTCGGCTGCAGGTCCAATAGGGAAGCCATTGGGAGCTATGCTTGCAGAGCCAGCACAGTCAGGGAACGAAGGGTGAGAGCGGTTGCTAGTGCAGGCCTCGAGGCCGCCGTTGACTTCAAAAGCTACAAACGACGAGTAAGGGTCGATGGCGTAAAAGTCACATGAGCCCTTGATTAGGTCTTTTTCTTCTTGCGTGAACTCAGGCAAGAGGTCGCCAAGGGTGTCTTTGAGGGATTGCGGGTAGTCGCCGTCAGTCCAGCAACCCCCAAACCAGCCAATGCTAAAGTCAAAGTTGCGTTGCCGGGCCACTTCGTCTTCGGGCTTTGTGCTATTGGCCTCGTAGTAGTTGCCGCTGTTCTTTAACGTGATGCGGCCACGGCCCTTGAATTCCTCGTGGTACCATTTTGCGACCTTGGCGTGGGCAAGCAGCGTGTAGTGGCCACACAAGAAACGGGCCTCGATACCAGGCCCGACGCCATTGGGTGCCGGATAGTATTCCCCGGCTGGATAAGATGCATATTGCCAGTTGCAGTACTGGGGCTCGTTGATAGTGAACCACTCGTCGACGAACTCATCGTAGCGAGTAATGACAAACTTGGCGTAGTTGAAAAAGTCATCTACAACGCGGCGGTCCGTCCATCCGCCGTACTCGTTGAAGATTGCAAGTGGAGTATCCCAGTGGAAGAGTGTCACCGAAGGGTGAAGCCCATTGGCATGCATAGTCGCAATCACATCATCATAATGTGCAACTGCTTCCTCGTTGACAGGCCCATTGCCAAAGGGAAAGAATCTCGGCCACGAGAAACTCGGACTAAACGCCTTGATACCCAACTTTGCAAGTCGAGCAAAGTCCTGCTTGTACAGATAGTAATGCTGAGCAACAACATCACCCGTCGTATTGTCCGCCACAAAGTTTGGCACGCGATGTGAGAGTAGATCCCAGATACTTGGCCCTTTGCCCTCGTCCTTGGCCGCTCCTTCAATCTGATACGCCGAAGAACTCAATCCCCAGACAAAGTTGGCGGGCAACTTCAGACCCTGAGTCTCGGGGTACCCAGTACCGACCAGGGCATGGTAGTAACGCGGGTCTGGCTGTGGATACACAGAAGGCTCGGGCGTCGGTTCAACAGTCGTTGTAACCGTACCCGTGACAACAGGTCCTACTTGATCCCAGAGCGCCGCAAGTGCATTGTGCGAGTAGTCGGTTCGGGTAAAAGGCGTAGGTTGAGCAGAAGCGTTGTAGCTAGAAGTGCTATAACCCGTCGGCTGAGCAAACGAAAGCGAAGAAGACCCATTGGCAGCAACAGCAGCTGCAGCAACAGCAATTGGCCGAGCCAAAAGCATCAACCCAGCAAGATGCACCAACCGATCCATCTTGCCAGAGAAAAACCTCTCAAACAGCAAGATGAAGAAGAGGGAGGGGAGGGGGACTCAGAAACAAACAACAAGACAGGATGGGGAGGCCCTAGTACTTGTACTACAAAAGTAACCTCCCCCGAACTACCCCAACTCCTCATTGTAACCAGCATTTCCGGAGCCCCGCGCCGAATCCTTTCATTCCTTCCTGCATCTTCTCCTCATTGATTCCTGCACCTCACCCCAGTGCGTCTGGGGGGGGGGGGGAGGGCAGGGGGGAAAGAGGAGAGAAGAGGAGGGAAGCTCGGCATGCATAGGAATCCCCCCAACCGCTCCAAGAAAAAAACATTCTTGGTACAATGTACTGTACAAGTCCTAGGCGTTGCCAACAAAAAAACCAACCCCATTGCCCCAATAAGGCACGCAGCCAAGATCCCCCTTCCAAGCCTTGTTGCCGCGGAATACAAAGAAGGTTCGCTGGGGAGGGGAGCAATTGTGGAGTTAGGCAATACACACACACGGGAGAAGGGATGTAGTAGACGTCATGGTTGGAAACTACGTAGGAGGGTTGGCGGAAGAACCGGGGTGAGGTTCCGTTGGCCTGCAGCGGAATGCAGGCATTGCGGAGAGCAGGCTGCGAGTTATTATTGGTGGATACTTACTTACTTACTGTACGTAGCTAAAAGCTTCTCCAACAAGCGAGCAAAACCGCTTCTTTCTGCACAAGAACGCAGCAGCGCGACTTTTCGACTTGGAAAAGATGACGGGTCCAAGACGATGCCGTGCCGGAAAACTTGTGGGGAAAAAGAGGCACGGCATATTGAGCAGGTGTGTCGTTTGCACGTCTAGTCGGTCCGCACGTCCGAAATGATGTTCGGAGTGTGTCGGTGAGTTTTGATAAAAATGCACGACAAGAGTTACAAGAAGTTGCCTAGACGGGATTACATAGCAATTCTCTGATTAGTATCATTCGTATACCCGCAAGGGTGAAAGACAACAGGCAAATGTAGGTCAGACATGGAACCAAGATCCGCCGAGGTACATGGATTGTATGGTATTATGCATATGCAGTAGCACCGGATATTCTATTCGAGTAACTAGGTCCGATTTCTAAACTTTGAATCCAATTTTGGGCGCATCTGGTCGATGGCTCGATATAGTCGTAAAATGCCATTAAGATGGTGCAAGACTCGTTGGGTATATGTCGAGCATCTCGGTAACAGGCAGTCATTAGAGCAGTCATTAAGAGAAAGACTTTAGGCCTTGCGCTGCTTCTTTGCAGGTGGCTCTTGGGCGGACTTCCGTCCCTTTCCTACGAGGGCACGAATGTCAACGGGCTCGTCATCGTCGTCATCATCATCGTCATCATCGTCGCTGTCCATGGCATCGATGTCGGATAGCTCCTCATCATCTTCTTCCTCTTCAAAAGTAGCCTCTGCGACCTGTTAGCATCCAAATCGACATGTGTGAACATGCAACGTACTGTAGTATCTGATGGCATTGGGCCAGATGTCTTCAGCAATGATAGTAGCAACCTCATCACCACCGGGGAAAACCTCAATCTCTTGGTAGTCGAGTGGGTCTTCATCGTCCTCATCCTCGTCGTCGTCGATCCTCTCCCCTCGCCTGACCTTCTCAAACCTCTCTCTCTCTTCCTTTGCAGCTTGTGCTGACTCTTCCGCGCTAACCCATCGGTAGCCGGCAACGAAGGAGAAGAGACCGAAGAAGCTGATTGAAGCATCCGTGGCGGTCTCGATCATCTGAGCAAGCTTCTTGTACTCGGCCGACTTGACCTCCTCTTTCCTTGCTGCTCCGTTGGTAGTATCAGCTGCCAACTTAGCTCTCAACTGGCCAAGCTTGTACGCAGCATCAGTCAGACCGTCGGTAAGGTCCTTGCCCTTCTTCCAGTTGATCTTGACGGGCTCAGAAACCAGACCCTGCCAGTCCCTGGACTTGCGGAACCAAAACTTCTTCTCAAGAACTTTGTCTTCGAAGTATTCGTTTTCCGTGAAGCCAAGCCTGAGCAAGAAGCTGCGGGGTGAGCCATTAGGGTCATCCAGCTCGAAGCGAGAAACTTCAACCGTAGACAAGCACTCTGCGATGAGCTTGGAGTCGGTGGGTTGGATGAAGCTGTCAATCTCGGGAGGCGCTTGCTCGAAGACTAGGGCCCAGAAGTGAGGGATCTTCTCAACAAGCTCGGCGCGCTTCTTGAACAGCGGGGTCTGGATTGCCTCAGCTTTGCGAACTACATGTATGTCAGCATTGCGCCCGTCGCATTGGCAGAAGAAGAAGGAACGAGGTATCGCAAAGAGCGCTATTCTTGAGGAGTTTTTTTCATGCAACTATGCGATCCCTCTCTTCACGTAGGAGGCAGTGCGACTTACTGATTTCTTCCTCAGCATCCTCAAATTCGTGCTCAAGAGCCGCAAGCTCTTCGAAGCGAGCAGAAACTTCTTCGTGCGTATGGTCCTCCATTTTGATATACTCAAAAAAAATACTAGGTTCAGTATCGCAAGTGTAGAATACTGAATGTGAGTTGTGGTTGAGGTTGGATCGTTTAATCTGGAGCATTTCTCACAAAATTTCACAAATTGCTGCAGGGATCTGGAGCTACTTGGACAGGCCCCACATAAAGCGGAGCCATTCCGCCCCGCGTTTTTACGCACACTTACGCCATACCTTTTGCTTGGCAAACTCTCCAGGTAAAGGTATTGTGAAGTTTGAGGCATGTATTTTCTTATGGTAAGACTAGTTGTACAAATACAAGTGAGAGTTCAAGTATGAAATTTACCATGGATTGGTCGTACAGCCAAGAGTGATGGCCATAGTTGGTGACGTATGACTCCTACTTCTCTATATCGCATCTCATTTCGCCTGTGGCAGTATACTTTCTACACACTCACCATAAACATAATCCATCACGCATATCATACAACGCATTTCTACCCACCTTAGAACCCTGTCTCTCCTGTCGCCCTCTCACTATGGGAGGCCTAGCATTCGCAGATACTGTAGCGGAGTCTGGGCAACCAATTATTGTCCCCCGACTACCTCCAGAAGAGTACAAGAAGCTTTCCGCACGTTATCAGCGCGCCCTAGAGACGATATTCGAGAAAGTTGTTATTCCACGCGAAGCACCGGGCAAAGTAGACTACGGCGATATTGATTACTTGGTCGACGGACTCCGATCTCCACACACAGAGAGTAATGTCTGGGACCTGATACGCGATCTTTTCAAGGCTGACGCCCATATACTGCGCGGCGGATCAGCTTCATACGCGGTGCAGCATCCCACAACCATAGGGCTGTATGTCCAAGTAGATGTCGAGTTATGCGTGGGGCATGGAACTTCCAACAGTATTGAGCTCTTTGAATGGACGCGTTTCGTAAAGAGCGATTCTGATTTGCTGCAAATCATTGGGGTGTCGCATCGACCTTTGGGCATTGTCTGCAACGACCAAGGCTTGCATGTGCGAGTACAAGAGATAGAGCCTTACAACAAGAAAAAGGCCTTGCTATTCTTGACACGATCTCCGGAAGAGGCCCTAGAATTCTATGGTCTTGATGTTACCAAGTATCGGGCTGGGTTCACGGACGAGGAGGATCTCTTTGACTGGGCATGTAGCGGGAGGTTCTTCGCTCGTGAGATTTTTCAAAGTCGCACTGAGAAACACAATGATCGAGCACGCCAAACGAAGAGGCCCATGTACCGGCGGTTTGTTGAAGAGTATATGCCCTCACATCCGGACAAGGGCGCTTGCAAGGCTTGGACACGGGATGAGGTGCTTCACGAAGCCATCCGTGTCTTCGGAAAGCAAGCGGGGTATGATGCCATGATGGAAGAGCATAATCTCAAGACGGCAGAAGAGGAGCTCTGGAAGGAGATCAGGGAAGCGGTGCCTGTACAGAGCAACTCTCTTGCTCTTATCCTCCGAGGCTTAAGACGCTGGGTGGCTTTTGAAAACGGACATCCCTTCATCACGACGGAGCCGAATCTCGCGGAACCTCTGGTCTGGTCCAAGTTTGTGTCACCCGACACGAGAGATGTCGTGCTAGCATGGGTGAAGGACAATTATGGCCAAGTCAAATCCCTGGAGAAGGCGCGTGCAAGTGCATCCAAGGAGGCCGCAAAGAATATCCAGTAGTGGATAGCGCCTCTGTAGGCGAGGAGGATGGTAGTGTCCGCTGGGGTCCGTATAATCAATCGCAGTCGCGCACGTTTCTCGCTGCAAGCCTGCGAATTTTGCCGACCTGGTTTTTGTGACGTAAAGGCATATCTGCTAAGCCGATGCTTCCCACGCGATGCGGGCCTGGTTGATAGAGTGGTGGTCCGACGTGGTTCGGAATGCAAATTTTCAATTTCGAAGGGGTAATGGAAAGCAGTTTTGAAGGGGTAATGGAGTCGATTTCGAAGGGGTAATGCAAGCGCCTAACTGTGGGTCGCGGGCGTGGAGTGGGTTTGGTGATCGGTCCGACCAGCAAGGCATGGGGGCTAGATCACAAATATTTTTTTGCCTTTTTGGAAAACCATGTCGTCGACGAGCATTGCCTGCGCTAAGATAACCTGCTATCATGCCAAGACATGACCATGTAATGTTTGCTATCTTGTTCAATCATGTGCGGTACCGGATCCTGCCGAAATTTTATACCATCCTGTCGCGCCAATTGAATTTTGATCATCAGACAAAGGCCATTGTGTTATCGTTTCCCCATATTGCACGCTTCGTGACACATCCGTAGCGTTCCTATCTGCGTCGTCGGCGCACTACTGGGAGAAGGGAAAAAAAGCTCGCCACAGGCCCAGCCACGATGAACGAAATGGACGGCTCGCCTCCAGAGCCCCAACTTCCAGAATCACACGTATTGATTATTATTACAGGTACACGGCATTGCCACTTAACTTGGCCTTCATTTAACATTAACTTGGACAGGCGGTACAATATGCATGCGAAAGTCTGCAGACGGACTGGTCCCTGCCCGAGGGTTTCTAAAAGCTGGACTTGCACCTCGGCCTGTTTTCAATGATGGATCCTACCCAGAGCCTCTCGAAATTGTCGTCGACGACAAGGGTACGCGAAAGGCCGTGCAGAGCTTGAGGACTCCAGTCAGCACGTATGAACGCCGGGTTCGATACTGTGTACTGGAGTTTGAAAAACTGCTTGATAGCAGCTCCATTGACTCGACCGGCTGGGACCAGATTGCGCGTACAGTGCAAAGGAACTACCAACTATTCGATGGCTTCGTCATCTTACATGGGACCGACTCACTGGCCTACACGTCGTCTGCGCTCAGTTTCATGTTCCACAATTTGGGGAAGCCCGTAGTCCTGACTGGGTCCCAAGCACCCATGATGAACCTGCAAACGGACGCCCAGGACAACCTGCTCAACTCGCTCATCATTGCTGGACACTTTATGATTCCCGAAGTGTGTCTCTTCTTCAACTTCAAGTTGTTCCGAGGCAACCGTGCGACCAAGATATCTGCAGAGGACTTTGATGCATTCGGCAGTCCCAACCTGCCACCGCTGGCCACCATTTCCTCGACCAGGACCAATGTACTGTGGCATCGTGTTCATCGCTCCACCGACCTCAGCCCGTTTACCATCCAGACGAACCTGGACACGGCACACGTAGCCTGCCTACGTGTTTTCCCGGGAATTACGCCTGCAATGGTGGATGCAGTCTTGCATCTGGAAGGGCTCAAGGGGCTTGTATTGGAGACGTTTGGAGCAGGAAACACACCTGGTGGGCCGGACAGCGCAATGACGCGGTGCCTGGCCGACGCAGTTAAGAGGGGAATTGTGATTGTCAATGTAACACAGTGTCTGAGCGGCAGCGTTAGCGCGCTGTATGCTCCTGGAGCCTTTCTTGGGCGAGCGGGAGTGGTATTTGGGCAGGATCTGACGTCAGAAGCAGCCCTTACCAAGCTGGCATACCTCCTGTCGCTGCCGGGAGCGACACCCGACGAGGTTGCAAAGCGCATGTCTGTTTCATTGCGTGGCGAGCTTACCGAGACAACACGAACTCATTTCGAGCATCCGTCGAGGAGCGGCGTACTTACCCCTGAGCTCTCCAGTCTCACGGCGCTCGGGTACGCGATCCAAAAGGGCGACTTGCAGGCGACAAGAGATATTATTCGAGGTGAACCTCGCTGGCTGCTCAACGATGCCGACTATCAGATGAATAGCCCAGTGGTAAGTGCATTTCTGTCCAGTCAGCATTCATGTACCTATCTCCCCCCTCTGTCACGGTGTTGCAGCACGTTGCAACCGGCATGGCTCGAGTTAGATTGTGCCTGCACTGGGCAAGAGCCGGTATCGGAAAGAAGATGTGCAATGGCGGCAGCACAGGCAGCAGCGTCCTGAAGAGGGGCGACGCGTCTGTACATGGCGAGTGTCATAGATAAAGGCACAGGAGGCCGTCGGCACAGGAGACAACAAGGCATGATGCACATGGGCTTATCGCTCAGCTGGATTCCGGGCTGCATGCGGCGTAGCAAACGTGTGTGGAAGAATAATGTTCCATACAATGACGCGCAATATTGCGATATGGTGCTGACTATGAACGCAGCACCTGGCGGCAACCAGCCCCAACGTAGAGATTCTGCGAGATTTTCTGGCACAGGGGGCCTCTGTGCATCTTCGAAACCGATCAGGCAATACCCCGCTCTTCCTGGCAGCGGCGGCAGGCCTGGCAGACCACGTTCAGACACTGATCGATGCGGGAGCCCATCTTCACAGCGACGAAGTGAGCGCGGCCAAGCTGTACGCATCGGAGGGCGACGGCAACGCTGAGATTTGGAGCCGCGTGATTGGATGAGGGGTACATGCAACTCACATGGACGAGCACTGGGGGGGCCACAGTTGATTGTGGCTGCTTGCTGGCTGCTGCGGGCCCAGCGAAGGAATTGTTTATTTGATGGCACGTCGTCGGCAGGGTCTGGTGACGCCTAGGGGTGAGGCCGATGCACGTCTGCAACATGGAGAGCGGGTGAGTTGGTTGGACATGGTGGACAATAGGCCGGATGCTACTATGGGCGGGCGCATCCTTTTCGGGGAGGTGAGCAGTGGCAGCGAGTGGGTGGTGATGGTGATGATGATGATGATGATGATGATGATGATGATGATGATGATGATGGATGCGCGCAACAAACGGCGACCAAGGCGTGCTTGCTTAGTTACTTAGTTAGGAGCCATGATGGTCGTGGCGTGGCGAGACTCACGGGCAAGAGGGCGGCGCACTACTCAACGATAATAGACAGGCGGCGCTGGATGTGGGGAAGCCGACTGCAACGAATTTCCGCTTTGGAGATGCGAGGGGCCCTAGCAGGCCAGGGCCGCTAAAGAGGGAGACATCGGGAGCTTGTTTCAGTTAGTAAAAGAAATCTCTGTGCCAAGACCTGACACCGTGATGTCTGGCTGACTGTCCGTCCCTTGCACACGCTCACTCGGACTAATCCCGCCCCCTGGGAGCACGTCTTTACTGTATTCTTATTACTCACTCACCACCCACCACCGCACAAGCCACTACTGCGGGCGGCAGACGCCTCCGAGCAAAGCATCGTCGACGGACATATCTATACATTTCCTGGGTGCACCGGCATGCCCCTTGTTCATGCCGCCTCTTGACTCGCAAGTCCATGTGTACCGTCTATGCAGTTGTCGTATAGTCCTATGTACGATTCCCATGTAGTAGTCGATTTATCCCCCGCATCGATTCGCAGACTGGGTTGCAATCCCTTTGGATATAGTATGTACTATGTAGGTACATTATTTTTGCTAGTACATTCCAAAAGGTGGAGCCTGCTCGTCTATGGATTAGCCTACCAAGCAGGCCTCGCAGAGAGACCATGATAGTGCCTGTGTCTGTGTCTGTGTCTGTGTGTGCATGTGTCTGTGTGTTGGAAAAGGTGAACAAAAAAAAGGGACAATGGCAACATTCTTTGCTTCGGCGTCTGATGTGGCAAGGGATGGCAATATCAACGGCAACGGCAATAGCAGTGGCAACGCAAAGATGAATATCCCATCCCATCCCATCCCCATACCTGGCCCATAGCCTATCCCTCGGCAGTGTGTCGTTGGGGGGAATGGCAGCCAGCGTCCGCCGGCACGTTTCGCTGGCGTGCGGTGCTCAGTCCCTGGCCGCGGTCAGATGGTCGCCATGTTAAGCGGAGCCTATTCGCCCTTGCCGGTGGACTATTAGGTAAGTCTTTTCCCAGCAATGCAAATGACGAGGGCTAAACTTGGCTGCAAGGTCATACGAGAACCGACTCAAATTCGTGCTTCTCCTGCTTCTCCGGCTGCTCCAACAAGTACCGCTCCTCTGCCCCCAACACCGTTGCCTCTGTCTACGTCAAAGGTATTGCGAATCGGCCCGCCATCTAAACCTTAGCACTCGCCCACTAGCCTCGCCTATACCCTGCATTGCCTGCCTCACGTGTCCCTCCCTCGATTGCACTATCAACCGCTCGACCCCTTGTGTCTGTGTGCGCGTGTGTGTGCGCCTTAGGGCCCGTCATAGTCTCCCCGCCGAACCCAACAACGGCTTTTTCCAGGTTACCACGGCCCTTACACAAACCCTTATCTCGTCTCCCTCCACTTTGCGCCCAAGACCAACCACCTGCTTCCCCAAACCCCAGCTGACTGACTATACCCGGGGTTCCTCGCGCCTTGGCCCTGCTTTGCCTTGCCATATAGCATCCAACAAGTACCCTTGTTCCGAAATCGCTCTCCTTCTACCCACCTCAGGACCATCCACTCACTTTCTCTTTCCGGACCCGCCAGAGCCTCACCGCCACAACCCTCTTTTTTCCTACCTTACCCTCACTTCCGCCAAAAAAAAACACACGAATGCAAAGGACAGTCGTTACCATCAACAGCAATGGCCGCCAATCGGCGAGCTTCATTCGCGTCGCTGCCGCACTAGGATGGCAGGTACGGGCCCAGATGCGAGACTTGAATGGCATAGTCGCCCGAGAGCTCTCTGAACTCGACAATGTCACCGTCTTCATCGGGGCCCTCGAAGACAAAAAATTTCTCGATGATCTATTCAGAAGCGCTCAGTGCGCTTTCATCAACACCACGCACTGGGGCGACGAGGTTGCCATTGGTCGAGCACTAGCCGATGCCGCAAAAAAAGCCGGAATCCAGCACTACATCTACTCGAGCATGCCCGACCACTCCGTATTTGGCCAAGGCTGGAAGGCACTACCAATGTGGGCTCCAAAATTCACTGTCGAGCAATATGTCCGCCAGATTGGTCTCCCGGCCACCTTTGTCTATTGCGGCGCATACCACAACAACTTTACCGGCCTCGATTTCCCCCTGTTTCGCATGGAACATCAGTATGACGGCAGCTTTGTCTGGCAAGCCCCGTTTCACCCAGATCAGCCACTCCCCTGGCTAGATTCGGAGCACGACGTTGGTCCAGCTATATTCCAACTATTTAAGGAAGGTCCACGTAAGTGGAACGGCAAGCGGTAAGCGTGTCCTGCATCTGCGTATCTTGGTCCACTTCGTTCGCCCGTTCCCCACAATGGTTCCATCAGGTGGTCTGCCATCACCAGTTGCAAACGTCAAATTTTCCACGGCTTGCGCACCCACTCATGATGCAGCCATGGTTGCATCGAGCTTCCAATATATGCGCCGTTTTTTTTCTCTTGCTTTTTGAACAACATGCTGACTAGCTTAGGATACCACTGGCGTTTGCATCCATGACCCCAAGACAAGTCTGCAAGGCTTTTAGTGTCGGCCTCAAGAGACCAGTTCGCTACAAGCGGGGCCCCATAATGATCAACGTTCCCACACCCGCAGGCTACCGGGAGCATCTCGCTGCACTTGAGTACACCCTAGGCGAGAAGGGCGCACCTTACTTTGGACCCGATCTCGAACCGGACGTCCCCGCTGTCGCCCTGTCGCTGTGGGAAGGAAACCGTTCCATGGAGGAGTACGCCCAAGAGGTTTTCCCAGTAGAAGAAGCGGCCAATGGTCTTACTTGGATGGAAGAGGTAGAGACGCCTAGGAGAGAGATTGAAATCGACTTTGAACAGATCAATTGCTGACGACGGACGTCAATGTTTCAGGGCGAACAATTCCAGCAACCCAGCGTCATTCTGGGTTTGAGCGAGCAGCTCAACCAAGCGAGGCTTTAAATTCCTTCGGTTCGACATGTTCCTTAGTTCCAATGGCGTCGGGCGGTTGCATCTCAAAGGCGTCTGACCTCCCTTTTCCTTTGGAGTACCCCGGTAGAAAAGTGGTGCCAATGTGGCCACTGGATGCCTAACACGGAAGTACCGATACCCACTTGAAGTTATCTGGCCATCTTGTAACCACACCTGCCTTTTTGTTGGAGCATTGGTGTTTGGGCTTCCTTTTTCAGCATGGGCGGAGTGTACTGCGTTTTTTCCTCAAACGGCGGTGATTTGCATTCCAACAAAAGTTATCCTTTCTTTTTCTAATTCGTATGCCACGAGACGACTGTTCATGAGCATGTTTGCGTAGGGGGGTGCATTTTTAGGTCGGGTTTACAGACCGGAGCTGTAGTCAGCATATGGAAATAGATATTCATAATACGATCCACTCCACGAGAAAATATAGAGGTATATTCAAGAAATGATCCTTGGAAAAAGCAGTGATAGTGAGACGTGTGCCGATACAAGCTGTGTAACTTGCCAAGCATAATGCGGAGTAGTTACATAGATCTGTGCTGACATAAGCAATCTCGAATTTCTTGACGCTGAACCCCAATGTTACATGATATCCGACTCCACACGCCAATGTCAGCCGCAATCCCCTGCACGCGGGCCACCGCCCAACGTGTCGCCTTTCGCGCCATACGATGCAAACGGTATGCAAGCACCGAGACGGTCGTAGTCGACGCCGCTCTCACAACAGCGCCTCCTCCGCCTGCCAAGCGTGAACAGCGATTACCACGAGAGGATCTCAGCCAGCGCCTGCACAGGGCATTGTACCCAGAATACTATGGCGAGAACGGCCAGCCCATCAATGGGGCATTGAAAACACACACAAGGCGGAAACAACCGTCCAAACCCATAAGTGCAAAGTGGGAAGCCGTAATGAAGCAAAAGAACGTAAACCACGCATTGAGTACGCCTCCGCACACCTTTGATAACAAACTCCAATTGCTAACCCCGCCACCCCCTCAGGCCACCAATTCGGCGTCCCAGTCTTTAAGCAATCTGCCCGCAACATCAAGAAAACCTGCCCTCACCCCATTGCCGCCGTCACAGCCACCCAAATCAGCACCCTCGACCCCACCGGCGCCCGCACCCGCCTCTTCGCAAAAGACAACCCAGAATGCGCCCGCGTCGGCGATATTCTGCTCGTCCGCCAACGCTCCGGCGACCCCTTCGCCGGCGTCTGCATCAACATCCGGCGCCGCGGCGCCGACACCGCTATCCTCCTCCGCGGCCAGCTCACGCGTGTGGGTGTGGAGATGTGGTACAAGATTTACAGTCCGCTGGTTGAAGGCATAGAAGTTGTACAACGTGCGGCTAAGCGCGCCAGACGAGCCAGACTCACGTATATGCGCACGGTTAAGCATGATCGCGGTAGTGTGGAAAACGTGGTTAGGATGTATCTGAGGCAGAAGGCCGCGCTGGGGACGGCCGAGGGGCAGAAGAAGAAGGGGGGTGCGGCGGCCATGGCGGGGGGGAAGAAGAAGGTTGGCAGGGGGAAGAAGAGGTAGGCTGGGATCCTTTGAATCGTGTGGCGGATTTTGTACGGATGTGTACAGTATTGTATCATGAAATCAAGGGCTTGTGCCATGCAAGAAATATGACTGTGAACTGTGTGTTACGCTATGTCAAATGTGTTCAAGTGATTTGAGTGAGATGCTCTGTTCGTACTTTTACCCCCGTTTTTTTTCTGCTTCTTCGAAGATGTTATCTTGACATTTGAGTATTTTATCCGTGTCTTCATATTTACCTCCCTTTCGTTTTCACTCTTCTTTCCCTGCCTTCCTCTCTCTCTGACACTGAGAGTTTTTTTCGTGGCTTTATTTGCGTACTCGATGAAGTAAGAAAATGTAGGGGTTTCGGCGCTGTCGGTTGTTTGTACAGTACTTGGGTTTGGTGCTGGTGATTGTGGGGGTGTGAGTTGCAGATGTATGAAGTTTAGCTGGATGATTTGTACGTGTATTCTTTGTGGGATATGGGGAAGTTGGAAATGTTTATTTCGCTTTTGTTTTGTTTTGCATTGTCATGTTTGTGGTGGTTTGGCTGGTTGATGTTATGTTGTGGGCGTTTTGGGTAGAAAGGTGTATGTTAGGTTTTAAGGGGGGGTTAAGTATCATTCATTTTGTAATTCTCTGTATTTGGAAAAGGGGGGGTTTGAAGTAGAGTGGGAGTCAGTTGGGAGAGCAATAAGATGAGAGAGTGATTCAGATGTTTTAAGTATTGTAGTAAAAGAAGATGTAGAAGAAAAAAAAACATTACGCCAACCCCCTTGATCGCTAATTACAAGAACTTAAGCCAAACTTCACACACTCAGCTTCTCAAGCCTCCCAATCATCCCATCTAGCTGACATACCACATCGTTGTATACTGCAGATTGCAGGCCCTTGTTGCTGAGCTATTTTCCGAACCCAAAGGTACATTCAAGACATTTTTGTGCGATTCGCTGATACTCTGGACCCAATGGGGCTCCTCGATCTAGAACAAGTCTACGAGCAGCGAAAACTGGATTGTTCTCATCCTTGTCCGTCATCTTTTCTTCAATCGGCATCCAGTAGGCAATCTCAAGCATTGCAACACCGAGGGAGAAGAGCGTCGTATTGTTAATACCATAACGCGTTTGTTCTGATATCGTTCCAGTGTTTTGCTGTAGACCCTCCATTTGACCATCTGCTATGGTAGCGGGCCGCGATATCTGTGAGTTGAAGTGTAAAGTCTTAAGAGCTTCGACGCTGAACGAAGATCTTGATCCAAGATAGCTGAGATCACCTAGGCGCCATCGCTCAGGGAGCCAGGGGGTGTCGTTGTACTGTAAAGTTGCAACGGCCAGTTTATGTGCTAGTTTCAAGCGATCCTCTGGTTGTAAAGCATCGTACACCTCCTGTCTAAGCGCGTCCTGGATTGAAGATATGGTAGAAGTTGTCGAGTTATTCATTTGTGGCTTCGCTGTTCTCTCCTTGAGGTAGAAAAGATGCTTGTACATCTGCGCGCTCTCCAAGTAGCCAATACATTCCTTTGCCGACTTTAGCAGTTGTGCCTCATAACACTCTCGCAGGTAGTCACAAATACTCTTCATCTTGCAGAGATCAACTCCAAACGTGAATATCGTACCAGGGACATCTGCGTTGGGTACTTTTGTTGGAAGTGGTGGTGTAGATACTTGAAATTGTACACGCTTAGCCTTTTTCTTTGGAGCCGAGTCTTTCGAAAGATCACAAGATGCCTTCTTCTTCAAACTCTTGGAAGAACTCGAGACGATAGGATTTAGTAGTTCTAGAGCCAATTCGGAGCACATATCAAGACTCTTGGATCTTGGGTGTGTTTGGTAGTGTGTCTGCGTATGTACTTGTCGATTGTACGAATAGCCAGATTGTAGATTCTGGTAGTGAGCTGAGGGCGATCAGCGCATACCAACAAGGTCCATGCGTAGGCTTACCTAGAACGATCTACACAGCTGGATTCGCGACAAGATATAGCAAGGTCCAAGGTTACATCATGTTTTACATCGGCATCGAGACATAGTTTAGCGTCATGTCCGCAGTGCGTGGGCTGATCGCAACGCCAAACTCCACAAGGAGACTCGTGAAGCTTTCGAGAAACAGTTTGAATAATCTTGAATCGACCAGGCAATGGGACATGTTGGATACAGACACCTGAAGGAACTTCTTGTTGCTCAATAGCAACAACTTGCGACCGAAGTGAAATTAGCTCACTGTTCCGATCTCGTAGGCTGGCAAGACATTTTTCGTATCTCGATTTGTTAAAAGTAAATTCCAGCGTTTTGCTGAAACGTTTGTAAACTTTCTTGAGAGACTCAGTCTACGACAAGGTTAGCGCGTGATCCTAGTATGCCTGAAATCAAGACGAACCGGTGACTTCTGGCTCAAAAAGGGATCAAGATTTTCTAGTTCTGATGCCATCTCCTCAAGAATTTGACTGATGTATTGAATGATATCCTCGCAAACGTCGTAGTTGTCTTGAATTACTGCCTTCAATTGGTCTTCGGTCTCTTTGTTTACCCACCTTTGGTTACTGTAGTCTTCAAGATCAAGCCTTGTTTGCTTTTTTTCTGAATCGAACCTAGTAATAACCGTACTTCGTTTAGGAAAACTACCCTTATGGCTTTGAATTCCATAAAAATATCCCCAAGCTCCAGAGTGCAGCGGCGGAATGTGCGTATCTTGTCACATATTGTTGAGTAGGACTTGATGACTTCCAAAAGGATAGGCAAAACGCCAACTGCTAGGCCAGCTATTTCCAAACCAGACATCTTCCTGTAGATTTGAAAAGAAGGAAAAGAGAAGTATGGAACAATAATGTGGCAGGCTGATCGCGGCTGAATAGACGTCTCGCGAAAGCACCTCATCATGCACAGCCCCGCCCACCACACAGCCCCGCTTCAGCCTGATGTGCTGTTGATAAACAGCAAAACAAACTCTCTGAATCTCTCAGTCCACCTAGTTCTGCGTGTGAAACCCCTGAAGCCGAGATTCCATAACTCGGATCATTCTTTTCACCTCCGGGCCTGACAGTTACGAGCGATACTTGACCAATGGCTTCAATCGCCTTGAGCTCACGTACAAGTAGGGAAAAGATTGAGAGGTGGCAACAGGAGATATCTCCAAAGCCAGAGGGAGACCATGGAATGATAGCCCGCATGCTTGAAACATGCCTCGGGTTGCTTCGAAACTTGATACAACATTCCAGTCCTAAATGGATCACAACACCTGGGAACCGCACGCTTCGGCAAGGCTACGCTACGTTACAACTCTGGGAGCATGGCCATGGAGTAGCTGGAGGAAGACTTGATGATCACCTCAAGCGATCAACGGAAGTTCGACAAGCAACCATCGAGATCCTGATCCATTTGTGCAGACATCTATTAGACGGTGAGTTAAATACCTACTTATGCGACAGGAAGTACTGATTAGAATAGGAATTTCGAATTTCGTCTTACCGCAGGTGAACGATGCCTCAGTCCGACGTCAGCACACAGCAGCCTCAGAGTTCTATAGTGAATGGAAATGGTACTTGAAAGCTGCCGACGAGAACTCAAGCGAGGATGAAAGCGACAGTGGCGACGATCACGAAGAAGAAGATAGCTTGCCAAGACGAGCAGATATGATGATTCGCAGAACGAAGACATATGTAAATTGCTTGATGGGTCTTGGTACTGCCTTGGAATGCCCAGCTCCGGATGAATTCCACGACGATGAGCCTGGCGTGGTAGGGGTGGGCCCACGTTTTGCGCACGACTATCACACTGATCTGATACAAGCGAAGTACCCAAAAGCTGAAGTACATTTAGTGCAGGTTTTGGGCAAAATCAGCTGGTCACGTTTCTTACGTATGCAACGTGAGCGCGACAACAATACCGCTGCGATGCCTGAGCTACATGGCTTGCTAGCACCCCTTGCTACCAAATCCACTGGCCTTAGTTCTGAATTTCAGGATTCAGGAATTGGCACTTCTCTCGCAAAACCACAGTCATCGTATGCGGAGTCGACTGTATCGTTCATGACAAGCGTATCGGGTGGCGAGCGAGTCCGCATCCCACCGCTGCAAGCAGAAGGGAAAAATGGTCAACCCTTTGAGTGTATCGCGTGCGCAAAACTCGTACGGGCAGAGAACAATCGCGAATGGAGGTATGTCAAACTTCACCGTCCATCAAGCTTGTACTCATTTTGAACAGGAAGCACCTCTTTAGCGATTTGCAACCATATAACTGCTTCTATCGTGAATGCCATTTCAACGCAATCGCATTTACGAACCTTCAAGCTTGGAAGAATCATCTAGAATTCGAGCACAATTTTGGACCTGCATGGGAAGCAATTGAATGTCCACTCTGTTTGAATCTTACAGCAGATGGAAAGAACGCCATCTTAACGCATTTTGCGAGACATATGGAAGATGTTGCTCTTTTGGCTCTACCACCAGCTGTAGAACCAGATGCTGAGTCAGACACAAGCAGAGATACACACTTTGATATCAACGAAGTGGTTCCAACACCCCCAAGGGAGTCGGAACCAGCTCGATCGCCAAGCAACCCGCCCTCATCTCCGCATTTAAATGCGCAACCACGACCACAATCAGATGTTCTACCACTAAATTGGGAGTCAGGAGATTTGCCGAATCTACAGAAGATCAGTGGTCTCTTAGATATGGATATCCGCGATTTTCAACAAGACCAGTCCGGATGGGAATCAGATGAATTGCCTGTTAAACAAAAGATCAGGGAACTTCTGGACAAAAAACCCGATGAGCTTGAACAGAAATCTGCAGTTAAAATATCAGAAGAATGGCAGCATCTTCGGCGGTATGTGGAACGTATTGAAAAGCTCTCGAGCAAAAAGGTACGCGAGATACGCGAGCGTCTGGCAAAGGCTTCAGACTGTGAAGCAGAAAAGTCGCGAAATCAACAGAAATTCAGAGAGCTCTGGGACAAGAAGGGACTCAATGATAGCCAAGAACCGCCGGGCCGTGCTGACTATGTTCGATATCCCATTAAACGAGCCAAGCGGACGTTCGAGGGTGACACTACCATAATGAGCGGCTATCTTCAACTTGAGTCTTTCGCAGGAGGCATATATCTCGTGGTTGTGGGTCAAAATGAGCCTCATAACCAGTTACTAAGAGAGCAGCTAAGCAAGGGCATTGAATGCCGAAGGGCTGGGGAAGCAACACTTCTCTGTACCCAAAAGAATGGAACGGGTCTGTTACTCGATTTCCAAGATCCCAACGACTGTCAATCCGTTTGGATACATATCAAAGAGGCAATAGACGACCCTATACATGCATATCGAATAGATAGTACTGAAGAACCACGCGAGCTGGCTTCTCTGCCGCATACGAACCTTACGACTCCACCAGAACATGCAACAAACTTGTCAAGTATCGCCGGTGGCAATACATTGATACCCTAAATGCCCCCGGCGCCGATCCTGCCCCCGTACCGGCCCTATTCATGGAAGTTTAGCTCAAATCTCAAATCCCAAATCACGATCCCTGGATCCAGATGTACAAGATAAATCATCACCACTTATCAAAGGGTCGTATAGAACATCAATCCGCAGTTCTCATCTCCGCGCGAAGCAACCTCAGGTGGAGGTCTTTTCATCAAACAAACCTTTTAGCACGCGTCACGACCTCGAGACATTCAAGAACGAAGTTTACAATACAAGGGGAAGTGGTTCTAAAATTACAGAGAAGCAAGCAAACGAAGCTGAGATAGCAGCATATCATGAGCCCAGACTTGGCGCCAAGAATGACTCAATATCGCTCGAAGAGATCCCTGAGATATCATCTAGTCAATCAAAGGGAAAAAGTCACACTGAATCTGAAATCGGTAGTGGGAGTGGAATACAGCAGCTCTGGACAAACATGTCTACAGAAAGAGATGTGGTTTGGTTTTGTTCAGATTGCAGACAAGGCTCACATGGCGGATGGCAAAACGTTTGTGTCATGCGCGGTCACCAAAGGTGTCCTGCATGTGTGGAAGAGAAAATAACATTGGGAGCCACCTGAGCTCTCTGTGCGCAAGTTTTCATGTTCCTGATCATGATAGATGGGAGTTATTCTAAATTCAGAATTTCAGTGGCTTATTTGTATGCATTATCAAAGAACGTAAATGTAATGTCTTCGCGCAGCATGATCGACAACCCTCGCTGCTATTGCAACTTCATAGATTTTAATTTGTGTATAAATGTACCGCATCTTACTAAAAGATTAATCTTTAAAGAGTCCGCGGTACTGATGACATGATAGGAGTTAGTGAAATGCGTTAGTTAACATAAAGATTTATAAAGCTATGCTTGCCAAGTCATGTGACAAAAACATGCACTGATCCAGGAATGGTTCGAGAAACGTTCAAGGTTGAATCAAAACTAATTTTCGCTTAGATCGGCAAATATAAATTCCCCTTATGTGAAATGCCAATGGTTTCAATGGAGCATATATTCAGAACTTTAAAATGGTAACATTCTGGCCGCTAACCTCATAAGCCAAATATGCAGAGAATGCATGGAGCTCATGAGTGAAAAGTGATCAGGGAGTAGAGAAGACCCATTCGGCAAGGTATCTCTGTAGATATTGACACGTTACTTAGTAACATTTTGTGATCGAATTCAATCAGTCCAACAAAACAAACCGCTCAAGTACTTATGGTCATTACTACTTAATAATCTTCACTCATAGACTCTCAAACCTCCCCGAAACATTCCTCGAGCTCCCCTACTGCCTATCCTCCAACCACTTCCCCTCCGCGAGACTATCCTCAAATCCCTTCATATCTTTCTCAGCAAGACTGACCAAAACCTCATACGCCGCTGGTTCCCTCCCCTCTATATCCCTCTTCCTAGGCAACACGACGATACCTCCCTCGCTCACCCACGCCGCACGCCGAATAGCAGCGGGCTGGGCATCTGAAGTGCCAGGAATACACCACTCGCGATCGGCGCCCATGTGCTGCCAGCTGGTAATATAGAGATCAGGTCCATTACCGAATTTGAGACAGGATTGGTCGGTTTGGGTGGGGTCCGCGAGGATCTGATTAAATTTCCTGCCAATCCATTTTTCGTCGACGCTGTGGACAGCGTCGTCGACATCTTTAATGAAAGAGGCGAGGTTCTGGATGTTGATTTGGAGGCGGGCGACGCTTATAGTTGGGAGGAGCATGGCGTGCTCTATGTCCTCTTCGAAGTCGGTTTCTACCGACATGTTTTGACATGTGATGCTATTGCCGCTTTGGAAAAGATCCCATGTGGGCATCTTGGAGGCTACTAGGTTTCCTAAGTAGTCAGAGGATGAGAAGGGCCCAGGGAGGTGTTTTCGGAGGTCGATGATGACTGCTAAGGTCGATTTCGTGTTGCCGACCGCGATGAATCCTGGGAGGCGGGCTTGGATGATGTTGGCCCAGACGAGTCCTGCTAGAGAAGCGAAGTGAGATATGTGTTTCTCTGTGTGCTGAGACATGGCTTTGCTGAGGTGAGTGATGACTGAACTTGGGAAGCGAAACATCTTTGTGATGACTTTGTATGGTAGCTCGTGGATGGGATTTGCTGAACGTTGCAGTACCCTTTCAGCCTGTGGATTAGTAGCCTCAACGTTCAACCGTCGTGCAAGGGTAGCGAGATCACCCCTAGCAAGATTGACATCTGTGATATTGTCCGTTGTGATTAGCATTGAGCTGGTCTTACTAGGTTTCGTCTCTTGAGTGTACATATTCAAAGATTTCACAGCCGCGCTCCATACCTCTAGGATCCTCGCGTTGCCAGCCCCATCAGTGATAGCGTGGTGAAACCAAACACTCAGGACTAAGCCTCCAGGTATAAATGTTGCGTGGGCAGCAGAAGCAGGGAGTGGACCCCTCTTCAGACTATTCATTCGTTCTGCATATGGGTCATCATCGTCCAGCCCAGGATGGTTTTTAATCAAAGCAGGACAAAAGACCTCTGCAGGAAGGTTCTCTGCTGAGAAATACGTCCTCTCTAGCGTGTTGTAGTGATAATCGGTGTTGATAGCCTCATCTAAGTTTACAGTGAAAACACGGGCCGCTTCTGCTTCTAGATCGATAGGATCGGGAAAGAGTACCTGAAGACAATCACTGGCGATGAACGGCATGTTGATTGTTCCAGCAAGGCAAGGGAGTCGCCTCAATACCTCTTTGAAGCCTATGCGGAGTGAATCGATGGCTTCACCTGCGTGTTTTGTGTCAGGGAAAGGGAATACGATATAGTAGCGGCCATATATGCGAATGTGTGATTGTCGGTCGAGGAAGGACAAATTCAGATTTTTCTCGTTTTCTGACATTCTTGTAGCTGGATTTCAATGTCCGGAGTAATTGCTACTTCTTTTATCGGTCCTAGACCGTATCCGGGTAGGTTCAGGGGACGTCTACAGTATGTGTAGTCAATAAATGGGTGAATGCTCTGTTGCTAACAATACTGAGGTAGGAAGATTATATCTATACATTCTTGTCCTTTATGTCATGAAACAAAGCTGAGCGATCGTAACGAACTTAGCTTGTCGCGTTTGTCGCTGTTGACTAACATCGAAACCTTGCAAACAATGTGGTTGTCACTGAAATATACAACACCGCGTTTCCCCGGTGAAAGTGAGCTCTTGATTCAAACTTTTAGTTGACGGGCATCCCCGATTAATCGACAAGCTCTTTCATGTTTCAGATGAGCGACTTCAAAGCACTGGGCTTCGTGTAAGAGTCCACAGTAAAGACTCAGTTTCCGATACGCTCGAGTGCAATCATGTCTGCTTGATCGATGTCTTTGCCCAACACACCAGCTTTCTGCAAGATGCCAACAGTCTTTTCGACGACTCCCTTATCGACGCCCTTTACCTGCTGTGAGAACTTTACAGTCTTCAGCCATTCCCTAGCGTCTTCTTCTGAGTAGTCGAGCTTCGTGATGATAAATTTAACAGCCTCTTCCGTATTTTCCTCAAAGTGCTTGACGCCTTTGTTCAACTTTTCCAGCGCATCCTCCAGCTCTGGCTTGAGTGAGGGCTTGCCGCTGCTCTTTGGTGCGAGCAGATGGTTTGCGGCAACAATCTTCCACGACGACCAGGGAGTGTAGATCTCGCCAATGCGTTTGATCTCCCCGTTATCGTAATAGCGCTTCGAGGTGAAGTGCTCCCACATAAAGAAGTCTGCTGTGCCGCTATTGACGGCATCGCGCAAATTTTTGAACGTGTTGAGTATCTCCACAGGAAACGGAGGGCTATCGGAGGATGTATTCAGCCAGCCCTGCTGGTCTGCCAGCACGAAGCTCATCACATAGCTCCCACTGCCAATCCTCGAAACGCCCACCTTCTTGTCTTTCAAGTCTTGAATACCCTTCAGCTCATCCCTCTTCGCCCCAGTTGAGATGGCCCAGCATAGTGGCGTTTCGACATATGTGCCGACTATTTTGAAGCCTGCGTCTTGCTTGGCAGTTTGTGCTTTGCCTAGCGCTGAGATCCAGCCTTCCGTCAGGCCTACTGCAAGATCAATTTCGCCAGCCTGGATGGCAGTGACCATGTGACCGGTGCCAGAAGGAAAGGGAATGAGATCCACATCGAGGCCATAGTGCCTCTTTGCAAACTCTAGTGGGGTGCAAAAGTGCTCTGAGTAGTTAGTAATAAAGCCTTCCATCTCTTCATTGAAGCCTACCGGGCACAAAGCCAGCTCGTAGTGGTGCCATGGTTGTCGCTTTGATGGAGAACCTGCGGAGGGGTTGAGCTCTCGATGCGGCGGGGAACCGTGCGAGGGACAAAGTGCGAAGCATTGCTCTAAACCTCAAGTACGTATCTTGTCAACTGGGATGTTGACTAAATGCCGCGACTTAAGTAACCCAAGCTAAGCCTGAGCATAAGTCCAGGGTTGAGAGGGGTAGTGCCAACCATCAGGGTCAGCCCATTTGTGTGCCATCGCGGTGATCAGCTCCAGCAGATCGTTCCGACATCGTTCCGACTAGCGCCGAAACCTTCCTCTATTCGTCACTACCATCACATCGACGCCTGGTCTTGATTACGACGGCGTTCCTACGCATGCTTACTTGGGTGTTGCGGGGATACCCTGTACACCAGCCCAGTGCCCGCCGTTCTATTGGCCCCTCTCTGCAGCACTTTGTGCGATATTTCCACGGCTCAGAACCCAAGCCCAACACCATGGCTTCTGATGGAGATAGGATATCGATTAGAGCAAGGACAGTAGCGGTAGTAGGTGCCGGGCCTTCAGGTGTGATAGCAGCAAAGTACCTGAGAGCCGAGAAGTCATTTGAGAAGGTTGTCTTGTTCGAACAGAGAAATCGACCTGGGGGGATATGGATCTATACTGGCGAGCAGCGAGACGAAAACCTCTTCGATATACCCCAGACCAACCCGAACAAAGACTTTCAGAACCCGGAGTGGCAGCCTAAAGAGAATGTTGCCAATGGGGATGTTGATACAAATGGCACCGACACAGCATTTCAGATTCCCTCTTTCTTATCACCAATATACGAGAAACTCGAAACCAACATCCCACGTGGACTAATGGGTTTCCAAGACCTCGACTGGCCATCCGACAGCCAACTCTTCCCCACACACGAAGCAGTCCTAAAGTACATAGAAGACTACTCCGCCGACGTCCAAAATCTCGTCCAATACTGCACTCAAGTCACCGATGTCGTACCTGTAGATGCCAACAACCCCACCAGCTCATGGACCGTCACAACCAAAAATCTCCAAACCAACGAGTCCACCTTCGAAATCTACGACGCAGTAATAGTAGCAAACGGCCACTTCATCGTCCCATCCATCCCATCCATGCCAGGGATCCAAGACTGGGCAGCCCAACACCCAGGTCGAATCACGCACTCAAAATACTACCGCCGCGCCTCAGACTTTACCTCCAAGAAAGTAATCGTAATCGGCAACTCCGCCTCCGGCGCAGACATAAGCGCCCAAATCGCCTCTACCTGCTCCCTCCCCCTCCTCTGGTCCACCCGCTCCCAATCCCTCTTCAGCGCAACCCACGGCGCCGCCTCAGCTGACCAGCGACGCCGCGAGGTACCCCCTATAGCCCGTTTCCTACCGTCAACACGCGGCGTAGAATTCGCAGACGGAACACAAGCCCACGACATCGACGCCATTGTCTTCGCCACAGGATATTTCTACAGCCTACCATTTCTGGAATCAGTCGAACCTAAATTAATTACAACGGGGGAAAAAGTAAACCATACATTCCAGCACTTATTCTACGCACCGAGACCAAGCTTGTCGTTCCTAGCGCTGAATCAGCGTGTAATCCCTTTTCCCATTGCAGAAGCCCAGGCTGCGGTGCTGGCGCGTGTGTATGCGGGTCGTCTCGATTTACCTCCCCTCGCGACGATGCGTGCCTGGGAACAAAGTATGGAAGAAGAGATGGGTTCAGGTCGAAATTTCCATCTACTGAATTTCCCGAAGGACGGGAAGTATATCAATGAGATGAGTGCTTGGGCGGCTCAGGCGGTGGAGAAAGAAGGGTTGGAAGATGGCGGGAAAGGAAAGAAGCCCCCGGTTTGGAGAGAGTGGCAATTCTGGTGCCGTGAGCATTTTCCGAAGATTAGACAGGCGTTTGGGGCCAGGGGCGAGGAGAGGAAAGAGGTTAGGACGTTGGAGGAGTTGGGGTTTGTGTTTGGAGAGGATAGAGTGGAGGGCGAGAAATAGACATAAATAGATGGGTTAGATAGCACAAACGGTATAGAGTGTTGGGAAATATGATATGCATAAGTGAGCAGGAAATTGCTCTATTGATCCCAGGTTTTTTCGTAATATACTCACGTACCAAACCAATCCCGTATACACAAAACATCTATCAACACGAGCACCCATGTGATGAATAGTAGACTCCCCACCCCCCAACGCCGTGGCTATGCATCCAAATTCAAAAATCCATACCATCTGGATAAAACAAAAGTGGGGGGTTTACTATCTCCTTCCCTTGCCTTGACCGGCACCACCCGCACCGCCGCCCATTCCAGGCATACCACCCATGCCGCCCATCATTTTCATCATAGCACCCATGTCCATGCCGCCCATACCTCCGAGAGCCGAAAGATCCGGCATGCCTCCTCCGCCTCCTCGTCCGCCGCCGAGCATCTTCATCATAGCTCCGAGATCCGGCATACCGCCTCCCGCTCCGCCCATACCCCCTGCGCCACCCATACTCTGCATGCGCTTCTGCATGGCGGCGAGTTGTTGCTGCTTATTTCCACCGCCCATGGCACCCTGTGCCTTTTGCATGTTGGCCATGCCGCCCTTCATCTTCTTTGCCATGCCTGCCATCATACGGTGCTGGGTGAGCAGTTCCTCAACTTCGCGTACTGACGTGCCTGAGCCACGGGCTATACGGGTCATGCGAGTAGGCTGGTCCACAAACATCTTGCCGTCGGATTCGAGTTCCTTTTCTGTCATGCTGTCGCAGATGTAGATCATACGTTTAAGCTTGGCGCCACCCTCTTCGTCGTCCATGCCTCCCATCATGCTGCTTAGTCCAGGAATCATGCCAGCCATCTTGGAGAGAGGACCCATCTTCATGATGTTGGAGAGCTGGTCGCGGAGATCCTTAATGGTGAAGATTCCTTGAGTAATGTGCTTCATTGTGTCCTTTTGATCGAGCTTCAGTGATTGGACGTGCTCGACAAGACCTTGTACGTCGCCCATTCCTAGCAGTTTGGAAACAAAGGCTTGTGGGGCAAAGCGTTCGAGATCCAACATGTGTTCACCATTACCGAGGAAGACAATGGGAGTATGTGTTGCTGCGACTGCAGAGATGGCACCACCACCTGCTGCCGCACCGTCGGTCTTGGTGATAACAATGGCTCCGAAGTCTGCTGCCTCCTTGAAAGCGCGAGCTTGAGATTCAGCAGCCTGACCAATGGTTCCGTCCAGTACCATGATCGTCTGGTCGGGCGTAACAGCGGTCTGAATTTGCACCATCTCATCGAACAGGTCCTTCTCTTGCCTGTGCCTTCCAGAGGTATCCACGATGATGATTTCAAAGCGCTCTTTCTTGAACTTCTCTACACCTTCAGCCGCCACTACTACGGGGTCCGTCTGGGTGTGGCTACCATAGTATGGGATCTTTGCTTTTGTGGCGTTTTGCTTCAACTGATCGAATGCACCGGCACGGAATGTATCTGCGCAGACCAGACATGCCTTGAAGCCTCTTGCCTGGTACCATCTCGCCAGCTTTGTACATGTTGTAGTTTTACCCGCACCCTGGAGACCAACAAACATAATGACGTTTGACTTTCCCTTTCTCGGCTTAAAAGGTTCGGCATGCGGATCAACCATCTTGACGAGCTCATCGAAGACGGCCTTTTGAATGAGGCGCTTCTTGTTGACACCGGGCGCAAGGTGTTTGAAGTCGACGGCGCGCTTTATCGACTGTCGCAGGTTCATGACGAGTTTGACATTGACATCGGCTTCGACGAGGGCGTTAGAGATCTCCTTGACCATGGAATCGAAAGCCTTCCGCATATTAGCCACCTGTTAGGTATTGCTGTTTTGTCAAGTGCGCACCTTCTCATCGAGATTGGGCGACCTCGTGAGGTCTGTGACGGCGGCATTGATACGCCGCCCAAGATCTTGAAGCACCATAGCGGCGGTTGTGTAGGGAAATTATTAGAGAGATGGGGGTGTGAGGCGTGGGGGGTGGTCGGTGATGTTCTCGTGGTGTTCTGTGGGGAATGCAGGCATGGCGGGGCGCGCTTTGCCCTGCCGTCGGCCTTTTGGCGTCCCTAACGCCGATCATCTGGAACTTTTTTCTGCGACCGCGCAGTGCCTTTCGACATCCACATCTACACAACCACAGCCACAATGGTCAACACATCTTTGAAGCGGAGACGGACCGAGGACCAGCTCAGAGGAAAGGTACCCAAGAAGGAGAAGAGAAAGGTCAAGAAGCAAAAGCACTACCACAGTTCGTCCGACGAAGAAGAAGGTGCTGCGCGCGATGCCCCAGCACGAGGAAGCAGCCAAGAGCCAGACGAGCCATTCCAGCCCTCGGGCGCCAATGCAACTCTTCCAGGAAAACCAGAACTGTCCAAGCAGCAGTTGAGGAAGCAAGCAAAGTTTGAGGCGAAGAAGGCAGCGCAACAAGCAGCTGCGGCCGAGGAATCTTCAGCCAGCGACGATGAGGACGAAGCAGAGGATGCCGCGCCAATGAAGAAGCCTGAGCCCAAGTTTAAAGCCAGCATACAAGCAAAGGCTCCGGTAAAGTCTGCGCTGAAGAAGACGGCTCCCGTCGATCACGCAGCCCCATTGCCAAGCGACATCGAAGATGACGACGAAGACGACTCTGAACCTGAAGCCGACGAGTTTTCCATTGCCGACTCAGAATCCGACGCCTCAGAAGCTTCCTCCGTCTCCGAAACATCTACCGCTGCTGCGCGCAAAGTCCGCAAGCGTAACGACCCCGAGGCCTTTGCAAACTCCATCTCGAGAATCTTGGGCTCGAAATTATCGACGTCAAAACGCACAGAGCCTATTTTGTCGCGTTCGAAAGATGCGGCGACAGCGAACCGCGAGCTTGCTGACTCGAAAATTACCGAGAAAGTGCGCCGTCAACTCATTGCAGAGCGCAAGGCTGCGCGGGATAAGGGCCGTATCAGGGATGTTCTGGGACTGAATGATCCCAGCGTCAGCACAGAAGCGACATCGACAAAGGAGAGGGAGCTCAGGAAGACGGCACAAAAGGGTGTGATCAAGTTATTCAACGCAGTGAGGGCGGCTCAGGTCAAGGGAGAGCAGGCCGAGAGAGAAAGCAAGGCGGGCATGGTAGTCGGTATGGACAAGAGGGAGGAGAAGGTTAAGGAGATGAGCAAGCAAGGTTTCCTCGACATGCTCACTGGAGGGCAGAAGAAGGAGCAGATCGCTGAAGCATAAAAGCATGACAAGGAGTTGTTGAGAATGTTCATGATACCATTTACTATACAAGCGTTTTCCGAGTCGTCCTCTACGCCAGTGCATATGCAAGCTGAGTGTTTGTGTTATACATGCTTTGTACCAAATGTTGCGTACGTACGAAGAACCGAAAAGATGCCACCCAGCGTCGTATCTGGGACTTCTGCTGGGACCATCAAATCATCCCCTATTAGATCCCACTCCACGCCTCGATCAAATGGGCTTATATTGGACATGTTGTGAGGACTTATTTGCTCTCGAAATCGCTTGCCTGCAAGTTCCTCGTCATGCTCGGCAACCGTACTACCAGCCCATCCAGCTCCTTGCTCATCTTGACCTGGCAGCCCAGTCTGCTCGTCTCAGTGAGGCCAAAAGCCAAGTCGAGCATATCGTTTTCGTCATCGTCGGGCTCTTCCATCTTTTCGTAGTAGGCCTCGTCTTCGACAATAACGTGGCAGGTCGAGCAGGCGCATGAGCCTCCGCAGGCGCCCTCCATTTCTATGTCGTTTGCTTGGGCAACGTCAAGGAGATTGTCGCCGTCGGCGACTTCAAAGGTCGAGGAGTGGCCATCCTTGTCTATGAATGTAACCTTTCGTCTAGTATTGTTAGCGACTGGATCTATGAGTCAAGAGTAGACAGTGAAGACGCACTCTTCCCCAGGCCTAGGAGGGTCTAGGTGACCGTGGCGGGGTGCATGGCTGGCGGAGAATTGTCGGCTGTTTCGTAGCCACGAGGGACTTGTTGGAGTGGCTACTTTGAATTGCCGTGGTCGAGACGTGGCCGCCCTCTGCGTGTGCATCCCTCTCTGGCATGTCATGGTCGCCCAATGGCTGGTCGATGTCAGTGGAGTCGACAAGGCGCTTCTCGCGCCTGCTATCCGTCCCTCGACCAACATCCAGCAAGCTCGGTTCGCCGCCATTGTGGGTGTATGTGGTCGCTCAATTGAGAAGATGGCAGACGTCAGGGGGTAAGTGCGCAAAAGAGCAAATGTTTGCCAGGATAAAAGTCGCAACAAACGAAGCCGCCGATAAATCCGAATGCTGTGAGACGTCGACGACGAAATGTTGGCAGCACAGACCGCCCCACCCTGGTCCCTCTCTTGAAAGCGCATGCATCCACCACCAGCACTCACAAAACAAAACCGACAGCGGGCACCACCCTAAGGCCCTTCCTCTCCCCCATACCCCGCCTTCACCATGGCCTCCTCGCGCGATGCCCCAAACCCCCTCAGACCGTACTACATCCCGCCTTCCATTGGCCCGCCTCCAGAGGTTCCGCAGAACCAGACCGTCTCGTCACCACTCCCGCCCGCTTTCAAGCCTGCCCCCAGCAATAAATCGAGTCTGGGCAGCCAGGCACGCGACATTCTCTCAGATCTCGACTATGACGCGTACTTTCCAGAGACATCGCCCACAATAGCCGGCCATGCAAAGAAGCTGCTGGATCATGCGCTGTGGAACTACACAAGCGTGCTGCTTGCCCAGCCATTCGAGGTAGCGAAGACGATACTGCAAATCCACGAGGCCAAGGGACAGCTTTCCGCGCTCAAGGATGCTAGTGAGTGGGGCCACAAGAGAGGGCCAGGGAGCTTTGCCAGTGGAAAGTTTGAGGATGTAGGTACTCTGTCAATGACACCCCGTCTGACATGTGAATGTGGGCTAAATAACCGTGCAGTTCCCGCCTTCAGACGAAGAGTCTGACGAGGACTCTCCGGGATACTTCACCACAACAGCACCGCGCGTGAACCCCACTTCGCCATACTCGCCCAACGACTCGCCATCGAGGTCCCCGCGGAGGCGCCATCGACGACTCGATAGTCGATCCCCCTCGCGGACACCAACTCAACCCCCACCATCGTCACTCAGGAAACTAGAACTCAAGCGGGCAGACTCTCTTCTCGAAGTAATAGGGCAATTATGGCAGAAAGAGTCAGCTTGGGGAGTGTGGAAAGGCACAAACTGCACCTTCATCTACAACTTCCTGCTCAAGACGACTGAGGGCTGGTTTAGAAGTCTGATCTCAGCCCTGCTGAACATACCCGACCCCGGGCTTGTGGGGGCAGCAGGAAGCGGCATTGGGGGTCTCGATGTGCTCGACAGTCCCAACCCATTGACATCCCTCGGTGTCGCTGTTGCTGCAACAGCCATTGCCGCTACCCTCCTCGCACCCCTCGATCTAGTGCGAACACGCCTGATCATCACACCCATCTCATCCTCCCCACGCTCCATATACCCATGTCTCTCCCTCCTCCCTTCTCTCTCCGTCTCCCCCACCCTCCTCCCCGCAACCATAATGCACGCCTGCGTGCCCACACTTGTCTCCTCATCCACCCCTCTCTTCCTCCGCTCAACACTAAGCATCGACCCCATCCTCACCCCCGCCACCTACTCCTTCAGCACCTTCCTCTCCTCTACCGCTGAACTCTTCATCCGTCTCCCCCTCGAGACAGTTCTCCGCCGCGGCCAGGTCGCCGTCCTGCAAGAACACGAAGCACAGCGTGTCGCACAAGAATATCAGGCCCCACCCAGTCGCTCAAAGAGCCCAGCTTACGGTCTGGACAGGCCGAGTAACGACAACGGATTCGATACAATCGTTGATCCTGGTCAGTACAGGGGTGTCCTGGGTACCCTATGGTTCATTGTTCGTGAGGAAGGCATCTCAGTCTCAGGTCCCAGCGCGGCTAAAGCAGCAAGCGCAAAGGCAATGGGATTCTCCCGACCACCGCGTACAAGGAAGGGTCAGGGTGTGCATGGTCTCTGGAGAGGCTGGAGAGTCGGTGTCTGGGGCTTGGTCGGTATTTGGGGTGCTGCTGCTTTGGGTGGAGGTGGAGGCGAGTTTTAAGGCGATGACAACTGCAATTGGAACTTGCTGCCCTCTATGGAGGTTTTTATGAATTTTTCGTTTTTTTGCTGCGTTGCTGTTATGATCAGCGTATGCTAGATACACCAACCACTCTTCGCTGGCGTTGTTGAAAGATATTTATCCATTCGTACTAGATGCTTCACTATCAATTCGTTACAATGAGGGTTTATTGTGACTGCCTGGTCTGCTATGTTTCATTGTGCTTCGCACCTTGGTATAGATCGCGGCAACCCTAGTGTGACAGCTGCCAGATACATGTGTGCATGTTTGGTCTGGTGGTGGTCATTTTAAGCAAAAAGGGAGAGACTTTCAACCATAATTTGCTCACATCCGACCAATATCTAGCCGCATTTTCTACATTCTTTTTTCATTTCATCATCTATGTAATATATCTTTTTTTTTCTCTTCGTCATCATCATCTAGGTACAGTCTTGATTTCGTAGAAAGCCACAATGAGATGTTCCAACTTTTCCCCTTCTCTCCTCTTTCCTCTCTCCTCTTTCCCACTTCCATCCCAACCCACCACCACTTCAACCTCCGCCTCAACTAAGCCCACATAGCCCTAAACTTCATATCAAACTCCTCCTTCAATGCCTTAAACGCCTTGAGCACATTCAGCAAACCCTCTCCTTCCTCCCACGCAGGGGGTTCCTTGTCCTCATCCTCCTCAGCATCCCAACTCTCCTCAACCTCAGACTCCTCCTCCTCACTCCCCATCTCATCCTCCCAGCTCTCCTCGACCTTCTTCTTGGCCTTCTTCTTCGGCTGGATAGTAACTTCCTGCTTGAACGCGCCCTTGTTCGAGGAGCCAGCAGTGGTGGCACTGGCTTCCGTGGCCGTATCACTGGGTAGCATTTTGTCTTCGCGGTTTTCCTCTTCGTCGTCACCGCCGCCGCGGACGTCGATGAAGTCGAGGTCGGATTCGGTGGCGAGACCCAGGAAGCTGGAGAGACTGGTGGTGATGGTGGCGAGGGTCATGCTGAGGTCGTTGAGGACAAACCAGACGTCGCCGCGTCGGATCTTGTTGGCTTTGATCAGGGCTTCGACGTCGCCGTGTTGGAAGAAGTCGTAGAGGTAGGCGTTTAGAGGGAGTTCAGAGTCTTCCGGGTAGAGACCGACGTGGGGAACGACGGCTTCTTCGAGGAAGACGCCAGAACGGCTGGTGGAGCAGAGGTCGTGCAGAGATTCGAATTTGTCGTCGTGGCCAGACAAGGCGACAAAGGTTGAGCGAGCCTTGATGTTTTGGGGCTGGGTCACACCAGAACTTGGGGTCTTGCTGCCGGCGGTGACTTCGGTCAAGGGCAGAGTGTTGTCTGGGTGTTGTACATGCTGGTCGACGAATGTACGCACATAAGCAGTGAATATATCGAGCGTAGTCTTGTTGTGACGGCGCAAGACGTTGGTGGCCGTCTCTGGCATTGCCGGTAGGAACACAATTGACGGGCTCTTCTTGACCACTTCCTGGACGTACTCTTCATCTGCCTGTCGACAATACCTTCGGCCAAATAAGTGCGACATTGTGAGCATGAGCTCACGTAGAACCTGCTCCCTGTTTGTGTCGATCTTGGCGCACAGCTCATGAAAGTATCCGTCTTTCAGTAGCGCATGGAATGCAAATGATGAGTTCTCCGTAAAATAGAGATGTGAGACAGCGCCCGCAAAGTTGAGGGGGGTACCCTGTGCATCAAGAAGATACTGCCTGCGGAGATACTCGATAGAGAATCGCAAATGGTGGAGCACTGTCATCTTCGCATCCTCGCCGCCCAGGTACAATCGCGGTTGTGACAGCAGGGCGTTGACACAACGGACAGCAAAAGGCGCATTCCCTGACGAGTGCAGCAAAGTGAACAACCGCAAAACCAAAGTAGTGGTTATAGGGAAGTGGCCATTGAGGTCAGGGAGTCGGGAGCTGATGAGCTTGTGAATCTTGCTGAGTGCCACGCCATGGAAGACGACGTTTCCGAGCATGTCGAAACCACGACGACCGGCACGACCGGCTGCCTGGCGGAAGTTGAGAGCTGTCAAGAAGACAGAGTCACCTGAGAAGACCACAGTCTTACACGGCATGTTAATACCCAAGGCCAAGGTACCAGTGGCGATGACCACCCGCAGATAGCCCTTGCGGAAAAGCATTTCGACACAGTACCGGTACTTTCGGTTCATACCAGCGTGGTGGACTCCAATTCCACGCATGAGGCCATCAATCAGCCACTCTTCTACACCACGGTAACGCAGCTCCTTTGCGTGTACAGCAAACTCCTCCTGGGACAACTTCTTATGATCGGCAAAGTGAAATCCATCAAGAGGTTTATTCGGATCAAATGAGGCAAAAGCGCTAACTTCAACGCTAGCCGCCTCCTTCATTTGATCTTGCTTGGTCATGCCCTTGGAAGCATCTCCACGGAGACCCTGCTTCTCTCGTCTCTGCACCTCTTTCTTCCAGTCTTCCCATTGTTGCAGCTTGATTTTCCACTTGGGGCTTGTCTCTTTCCAGGCAATTTCGGCATCTACAAGTTGCTTCATGAGTGTTCGGCACATCTTCTCGCAAATCGCACGGTCATAGTTGAAGATGATACCCGGGAGTGCATCTTGTTGCTGCAGATCGGCTAGCAGTGGTAGTATGCTGGAAATGTCATGGTTGATCTCCATTCCTAGCTCGTCCACTTCTCCGTTGTTGTCGGTACTGTCTTCCTTAACTTCATCGGTGGGCGATGCTTCCTGAATACGGTTGATGGAACTGCTGAGGTCACTGCGCACCTTCTCGAAAGGCGATGCCTCATCCGCCATCCAAGCAGTGAGAATTTTTTTGAGGCCATCTTGCCACTTGATGATATCTGCCTTCTTGATGATAGTAGGGAGAATTTTAGAGGGATCGAGTGACTTGTCGACAGGGTACTTATCAGTTTGATGTTTGCACATAGTCTGCCACAGAGTCAGGCAGTCCCGGGCTTCGAGAGATAGATCGCTGGGAAGACCTCGGCTCCTGTTTATCAAGCTGGCAACAGGATGCAGGAATGCAAAATCCGCATGCTCATCGAGACCGAGCTGAGCAAATGACCGGTTAGCCGGAAGAGGCAAGTAGCTCGCTGGGTCACGCTTTGGAGGCGGCGTATAGACAAACTTGCGAAGATCAGAATATCTGTGCGGATGTTGTACCATCACAAGCTCATTGCCGGCAGCCTTTTGACTAGCTGAGAGCCAGTCGTTGAAAGATTCTGCATTGCCAATTGTCGCAGAAAGAGCGATGATAGGGCAAGGAGCCATGAGTAGCAATTGCTCCCAAACCAGTCCATCTTCGGCTTGTCCAATACAGTGGACTTCATCAAATATAATCCATTTCACTCTTTCAGACCAACCCCTGGCATTGGTGGGCGCCAACAGCATAATTTGCAAAATATGGGGTACTGTTACCAGAATCTGGCATCCCGTGGGATTGTTGATACGGTAATCTCTTGTGTGAATACCCCATACAGATTGACTGTACTTGTAATTCTTCGAAAATCGAGCTTGAATTTCGGCAGCGATCTGGTTGACAAGTGCTTTCGTTGGTGCAACATAAACCAGAACATCCTCATTGTTGGCTTCCAAGACTTGCTTCATGGCGTAAAATGATATGAAGGTTTTACCAGCCGAAGTTGGCGCAATGACAAGCAAGCTTCGCCGAGCATCGATCTCATCTAGTACCCGTCGTTGCCATGCGTCTGGCTCGAACGGTACACGAGAGTCTGGAGCAGAGTCGATCGTCCTATCAAAGTAAGGCCCACAATGGAGAAGCTGAAACTCTTCTGGGGACAGCGTCAAAGCAAGATCGGACACTAACGTGTCTTCCAGTGCCTGTAAAAGTCAGCATCAGCAATTCAAGATACGCAAAACACTGCAGGTCATCCAAGATCATACAGGCAACGCAAGTATCCAAGATGTGCTTCAAGCATCAATCAACTTACAAATTTAAAGGGCAGCTTCCGATCGCCTTGAGCTGACGGCACCTGAAGCTTCGGCAACTTCAATCGATCGATAGTAGCTTTGAGGCATATCGCAATGGTCTTGGTAACAGTCTCGTGGTTACAGAGAGTCCGTGCAGTATCGAATAAGAGTGCTGCAACATACAGACCCTTATCCTTCGCGTTGTCACGGCAGTAACGCACCCACATCTCTAGGAGAACGTTTAGCATGTAGATGCGCACATCTGCACCAATAACCTGACGCTGAGCCTCGCTGCGGTCCGCCAAATATTGTCTGGCTTTGTTGTACCGCGACGCCAGGTCAACCTGCTTTTCGAATCCTGCGCAAGAAACCGTCCAAGCCTGATACCATTGCTTTGCATTCTCTTCATCTTTGCGCTTAGAGCTTGCTGCAATACTGTCAAGCATGGCTTGTTTTGAGGCATTGATGTTCTTGGTGCTTTGTCTCTGCACTTGTTTTGGTCTTTTGTTTTCCGTGTTCGATGGCGCAGGCTTTGCCTTGTCGCCGAGGGTAATTGTCTCTGGGTCTAGAACTTTACCAACAGCATTCGTCAGACTGGCAGCGTACGAAGTCATCTCAGCCATGAAAAATTGATTCCGGCGAAGTGCTTTCTTCGCAATCTTTGGGTCTTTTTCTACGACCACTTTCGCCTTTTGATTCAAAGACTTTTGGCTGTGCCAATGTGTGACTTCACGAAAGATGGTAGCCGATGTCGGGTCTGGTTTTCCACTCGACCGAGCTACGTCAAGGTGAATTGGGGCTAGGTGAGGGTCGAAGACGTCGTTCGAGAAGGGAAGAACCTTGTATGTGAAGCTTTCGTCATCACTGCTGGTCTCGGGTGAGCCTTCTGCAGCAGGAGACGTGCTTGGTTGCAGTGGGATATCAAGATTGTTAAGAGCTTTTGTGGCTTTGAGAAGGACCTCAAAGTGCTCATTGGGCTTTGGCGAAGCCTTGCAGGCATAAAAAGCGAGCAATCGCCCGTCAATAAGGTCAGCTAAGTCACAATCTGGATGACCGGCGAAAGCTTCTGCCCATGCCGGACTGTTGATGAACCTGCGCGCTTCATGACAAAACTCTAGAATGAAGTTGTTGACCTCCTCAGGAATTTCTTGATGATTCAATATGCGCTCCGACAAAGCCAGCTCTGACAGGGCTGCTGCCTGTCGTAGTAGAATAGATGACAGATTCGCGTTTGAGGCTGAAAGCTTCGAAGCGACAAGCACTGTCAGATACTCACGCTCAGTCAGAAGCTGATCACATGATTCCCTGATTGTTTGTAGGAATCCACGCATGTGGGAAAGGTCGACAATGTCAGTGACATTCCTCTCAGGATGATGATTCTATGATTTGTGTCAGCACCTTATCAATGAAGAGCGCAGAACGCGACATAACAGTATTCATGCTTAGTATATACTTACTGCTGATGAGACGTCTAGGGTCAAGGAACGTGCGTGCTCCAAGACTGTTGTGACCACCTTTGTGTCCTGCCACTCAAGCCCATTCACGAGTGCAGCGCTGTAGCCGCGCTGCATCATGCTATAGATAAAAGTGCGAAATGATGACTTGTAGCTTTGATGACGGCCCTTTACACTTGGGTCCTCATCCTTGAGAGAGCCGAGGTCCTTGTGTCGCAACATCCTCTTGCGGATGTCTGTGAAAGAAGCTCCATCGTGACAGAGCACAAAGTAGATATCGGTAGCACGTAGGTATTCTGAAAACTCGACTGAGGAAACTGAAGGGAAAGTGTGGACTTCAGTCTCTGGGACAGCGTCTGGCAGATTGACCCTGAGGTGACGAATGATGGCTGCTCGTGCAAGCAGATACTTCTCGCTAACGGCGGGAGAGGCATCTTGAGGCACACAGAATTCTTGATGCTCGTCAAAGAAAGCGATGTGGAAGTTGCAGCTGCGGGACAGGAGGCCCTGCAGATATTTCTCAACAGTGTACGAGGCGTGTAGTAATTGGTAGCCTGGGTCGAAGTCGAGATGTGGGTCGCTAAAACACTGGAGTAGGAGTGATTCGCCGTGTACGAGAAATCTCTCGCTCCCTGCGAAGTCGCCTACCAGGTCGACCCGGCGACTGTAGAGATTGGAGTACCATTGGAGAATCTGCTCCGTGGTATCCTGCTCATTGGCGGCCATGATGAGTCCGCACGTGATTGGAGGATTCCGGTGCGGTTCGGAGGTAAAAGGCCAATAATGAAGGTAAGGTGAGGAAAGAGTGTTCTTTTAAAGGAGCTACCAAGTGGCAGATGCCGTGGGGTAACCGCTGGTGGCGGATAGTGGGGACTTGTCGATCCCGTGCCAAGACCTAGATATCTCTCGCAGCAAAACCCGGGAGACGACGTGGTTTTTGTGTGTTTGCAGTATAAATCAGATTGCGTAAGACAATAAAGGAGAGATAGAATGCTTGTCTAGTAAGGGTTGCACGTATATCTGATCGGGTGTACAGTGAACCGGGGTGGAGCCGCACTGTCTGGGTTTTCGAATTTGGAAAAGCCGAAAAGACCACGCGACTAGTGCGCGCTAATCAGTAAGCGAGGTGGAGTGTAGCACCAGGGGATAATACTTGGGCATGGCAATCAGGCTTAGTCGTCCTACTGTGTAATGTTCTGACCGGAATATTAATCAGATGCCCGGGCTCGCGAAGTGGAGCCTGTAGTTTTGCTAGACTAGCTCATCCGCTGCTGCCACTAACAGGGGTTTGTTAGCCCATTGGCCATTGTATCTATTCCAGCAGAGGAGGGAAATAAGTGGCTAGATATACCAGAACACAAGGAATATCATGTAGACAATGTTTGTATTTGGGGAGAAAGGCGCCGCTTGGCGGTACGTTACAAAACCGAACGGGCATATCCGCGTACTTGAGCTGTGTAGGAATACACCCAGCTATTCATTTAACCGAACGCCCCAACACCCAATTCACACCCTAGATAAGCGAAACAAAGAAAGGCCCAAGACTGCCAAAATCCATATCTGAATCAACCTACACTACCCATGTTACTCGTACAGGATACTTGACAAAATTCGGCGTGGCGATGAAGGTCTGAGGCACGGAGTACGATAAGCCGACCGAAAGGTGGTGCGGATTATTATCGATGGAAAATGGTAATGTGAGAAATCGCAGTTTACTTTTGGAGAAATGTCAGAAAGAGTTGGACTGGATAAAGAGTGGCTGCTTACCGACCTGGCATTACTAAGCCTGAACTTAGATGTCAAGTGGGGCCAGTGTATCAATCTTGGTAGAGCATTAGCTGGATACAATGTTTCTTTCAATACTACTCACAGAGACGAGACGACTCCAGTGAGCTGGGCTAGGCGGAGGTTGAGGGGGAGGAGATGGAGGGTCATCTCTCGAGCGGTCTTGCGGTGGCATAGTGACAGCCAAACTCGATCCGTGGTAGGAAGAGCGCGTGTTGATGGAATCAGATGTTGTGCCCGTCAAAGATTGATTCAACATGACCATGGTGGAATGAATGAAATTGACGGTGGAGTGGATAGATGCGATGTTTGAGGTTCAGGACAGACTGTTTAAAATTACGTTTCGATAAAGGTTGGGATGAGTAGAAGGGGAAGTGTGTTGTGCGGGACAAAACGCTAAAGTAGTCTCGAGGTTAAATAGTCTGAGGCGCGGTTTTGTTACGCTCCCAATCCAAAACCTCTAGGCACTGTTTAGTGGCTTACACGGGAGTCTGTCGAGCTGGCGTATCCAAACCGCCACGGAAAAGACAACCAGGGTCACAGCGGGCCGGGCGGGACAGACGGGTGGCGTCAGGCAGCACCAAGTCCGAAGCAGCGGGTGAAGCTGAGGCTGAGGCAGTTTGGCAGAACAGGAGCACGAAGAACAAATCAAGATGTTGGCCTGTTGCAGAGGCCTGGGTTACGGGCCGGATACTGAACCTGAGGAAGGGAGGGAAACAACGTGGCGGCGAGCTACAGTTGAGCAATTGTGGCACAACGGTAAGCAGGGATAGGCACTGCTTCTTGACTACGAGGCGGCGGGGAAGACGGACCGCAGCCGTGACAGCCAGTCGATGGCACTGCTAGATAAGCTTTGCTTTCCTTCCCCGGAAGCATTTGCAAATGGCGGTCTACACAAGACCAGGACCTCGTCGATACGCGAGATGTCCTGTTTGGATGGGATTATCAGCGGGAAAAGCGCCCCCCCAGAAGGACGGCAACATGGGCCGTCATCGGGGCGCATTTCTGGCGCCGCTGGTGCAAGAGTCGGCAGAGGCTAGCACGTGGTGAAGCGGCAATGTTTGTCTATTTCTCAAGTGAAGCAAACAGCGGGCCAATCCAAGGGCGGTGTTGCTCTACGCACACCTATACACTTGTTGACGCGGATGCGTGCATACGCAGCGACTACATCCATCGGTGTGAATGTGGGCGGGGATGTGTGTGAAGGTGTGTGTGTAAGTTCGACGGTTGTGGGGAGGGTGGGCGTGTGTAGTGTAGTAGTGGTGAGGGAGACCATGGCCGGCGTAAGTAACGACCAAATGGCGCGCCAAGACTGACGCGAGGACCGTCACCCATCGCGACTTCCCTCTGCGCGCGCAGACCCGCCTTGCAGCCAATCCAAGCCTGGGGCGGCTCAATTCACCTCTCTCCGCAGTAGCCACAGTAGCGCCACGACTACGACTACGACCATCATCACCGCGCCGTCGTATATGAAACGCGGGGATACACAGCTTGCAATCTCCGCGGCGACATCTTCCCACTACCTGCGCATGCGCGCGTCCGGCATGTGCTTCACTGGGTCGTAGGGCTAACAATCACAAATTCCGCCGCTGCGTCACCCGCCTGGTGATACCCTCTCCGCCCTTCCATCGGCTTCCTCCCTGCGTTCCGCTTGATTCCCTCCGCGCTTCGCACGACACTCTGCCATCATGTCCTCAGTCTGGAACCCCGACAATGTGCGAGACGTGGCCGAATCAGTAGGCATTGCCTCACTCGCCGACAACGTCGTCGAAGAGCTAGCCCGTGACGTCGACTTTCGTCTGGCCCAGGTCCTGGAGGAAGCGCTCAAGTTTATGCGACACGGGAAGCGGACAACACTGAGCACACAGGACATATCCAATGCCCTCAAGGTGCTCAATGTGGAGCCTCTCTATGGCTACGAATCTACCCGGCCGCTGCGCTTCGGCGAGGCTTCACTGGGACCTGGCCAGCCCTTGTACTATGTCGAGGATGAGGAGGTCGATTTCGAAAAGCTCATCAACGCTCCCCTGCCCAAGGTGCCACGGGAAATCACCTTCACAGGTAAGCTACATGCCCCGTCACTTGCCCTGTCCCCAATTTTCTAACTCTGCCCAGCCCACTGGCTTGCCGTAGAGGGAGTCCAGCCCTCTATACCCCAGAATCCCAATACCAACACTGCCGACTTGTTACCCAAAGGCCCTAACGCAAACCCACATCTGGCTGCTGCCAACGGGCTCGACAATGTCAACGTCAAGCCTCTCGTCAAGCATGTGCTCTCCAAGGAATCCCAAGAGCTGTTCAACAAACTGTCGGGCGCTCTTGTCGATGAGACAAATATTGAATGGCAGAATGCAGCCCTGGCTGCAATCTCGACAGAGCCCGGTATCCATCAGCTGACAACATATCTTTTAAGCTTCATAGCCGAGAAGGTTACACACAATATGAAGAACTTGTTCATACTCAGCCAAATGATGCGCGCTTCCGAGGCCTTGTTAAACAACCAGGCCATCTACCTCGACCCTTATATTGCCTACATGGTCCCACCGATCCTGACTTGCTGCATTGGCGGAAAGCTAGGACCAGCAAACCAACCCGCGCCCTCCAATGCCTCTTCCGAGACTCTGGGCGGGGCGGTACCCGACTACAGCCGCGCTGCTTCTGATGCCTTTTACTTGCGAACACTTGCAGCACACCTTCTCCGGAATATTTGCAGAAAGTACTCGTCATCAAACCAGGGACTGAAATCCCGGATCGCCCGCACGTGTCTAAAGCAATTCATGGACCCTGACAAAACAGTGGGTGCGCATTTTGGCGCTCTACAAGCTCTTCTTCTCGTCCTTGGTCCTTCTGATGCACTCCGAGGATTGATTCTACCCAACATAAAAATGTACAGCGAGGATTTCCTTGCCAAGAAGCTGGCCGATGAGAGCACGCGCCATGATGCGGAGATACTGCTTGAAGTACTCGTCGGTTCCTTCCCTGCTCTCGTTCCAAAGGCCGTCAGAGAACGAGCCGAAAAGGCAAAGAGAGAGGGAACATACACAGCGTCCAATCTCGAAGATGTGCGAGAAAAGCTGGTAGACAAAGTCGGTGATCTGGTAGCCGGGCGTCTCATTAGCAAGAAGATGGACCTGGAAGCACAGGAGCTACTGAGCAAAGATTTTGACATTTGAAACATTTAAATCACGTTGATTTTCTCTTCGTCTTGAACGGTGAGAGCATTTTTGGCGTTTTTATCTCTTAATCTTTTCAATGGGGAGACGTAAAAAGGGCGTTTAAGCAACGTCTTCTATGATACCATTTTTCTCCTCTCAAGACTCAGTGATATCTTTACCACTGTCTCACATATGTAGCTTGGTACAGAAATCAACAACTCGGTTAATTCTTCCCTGTCATCGTTGCTCCCCTTAATATGTCCGAATTTCACCATTCCCAACTTCCATCTTTCACTTATCATCCGTCCACCTCGCCATTGCAACAACCACATCATCCACACCCCCATCCACCATCTCAACCCCCCTTTCCACAACCTTCATAACACCACTCCGTCCGTTCCTCTTCTCCCGCGCCGGTACCTCCCCATCAACCACCCGCCCACGAGACAACTCCCTCATCTCACTCTCCACAGCCTCCATCTCCGCAAAAAACATCGCTCGCGCCCTCATCCACTCCCCCTCCGTCCTCTCCACACGCACACCCTCCCCCTCACTGGGTGGATCCAAAAAAGGATTCTGCGGCGACCCCGGTACTGCGTTGTTCCGCCTGCGATACCGCGGTGTAGGAGGTACGTCGATACCCGAAATCAGCGCTGCACTTTTGTCTGTAGTTTGATGCGTGTTTGTGGGGTCGGCAAAGGGGTTTGCGACGTCTCTTGTATCTTTGCTCTCTTCTTTGCTGCCATGTTGCGTTTGAATGCTGTCGCTACGCTTCGCTTCGCTCTGCCATGCTTCTTCGTCACTAGGCGCCGCTTTGCTAGGCGCCGCTTCGCTGTGCTGCACAATACAGCATACTACCACCGTCCATGCGAGTCCCAGCGCCGCGGCGCACAGCGTACCCAAAAAGAGCAGTTTGAGACCCAAGGGCAGTGTGGTTGCGAGGGACATGTCCGGTGAGCCTGCCATGGCGTTTTCTGGGCAGCGAGTGCAAGAGGTGGAAGGGAGGGTTGTGTATGGCACAATGGCGAAGGGGTAGAGGAAGTTTGGAGGGGAAGGGCGGGGGTAGGATGATTGTGTTGTTGGATCTGGTGTGGGTGGTGAGCTGGTTGTGTTGAGTGTTTGGAGGATATCGCGGGTTGTGGGGGTGGAGAAGGGGAGTGAATGTGAGGTATGAGTGTGGCGGAAGCCAGGGACTACACCTTGGATTTGGGGTATGGGGAAGTGATTTGGATCCGTGGTATGTGATGTGCGGGAGTGGGCTGGACTTGGGGGTGCGGTCGTTTCTTTGGGCTGCTCAGTGTTTGTTTGCATCGGCCGGGTAGAAGTTCCAGAAGATGAAAAATGCGGTAATGAGTTTTGGTTGCGGTGATGTGCTAGCATATCTGGGGACATGGACGACATGATTGTTTCTCCGAGTCTAGCAATGTTGTGAACATGTATGGTACAAAGCGAAAGGATGCTTTCAAAGGCGTTGTGTCGATCCGTGGCGTTTTAGGAACGACAGTGGATAATAGTAGTATATTAGGTGCACAAGTATCGCAAAGAAGCTGGGAAAATAAAAGAAACAAGTTCTTTGTTCACACCAGGAGCCATGTTCCTGTCTTGGAAAGTCGCGCTCGTTCTGGAAGCAGCGTGTGTGGAAGCAAACGTTCAAGGCAAACGAGCAACTCGGACAGTTCAATAAAGTTACTCAGCCTTGATTATTATCCAACGGGAATTTCAGTCACTTCAATCAAGATAAAGTCAAACATGGGACAACGTGATTATATCTCAGAAACTATTACATGTATATATGTGACCTAAGTACAGCAAACAATGGAGCTGACTGGTAAAAACAAAAAGACGCCACCCAATGAAATGTGTTGCCCTAAATGTGACACTCTATACCACGCAACGACAGTGCTTTTGGTCAGCTAAATGATCCTCCAATGCAGAAAAACAGAAATGGCGATGTGTCAAGATGCAGAGACAACATCGCTGTAGCTATGAGTGCAAGCCCATGTGATGTACCATGCTAGCACGGCGAATCCTCACATTCAAGTCATGCCAACCTCTCATGTTCACTAACGTATCCTGAAACTCGTGAAATTCCATACACATCATGTCCTTCGGCGTATTGCGTTTATCGTCGATTGAAGTTGAGGTACTTGGCCGCAATGAAGAGAATGGCCAGGTTACTGACGATGAAGGCGATGAATATACCAAGGTCCCTCCATCGGTTGCTGAAATCGTATCCAAGAGGAGTGTAGAATTCATCGCCGACCTTGTAAGCGCAGTACTCGCACGCATTGGTCAGGTTATCGCGAATGTATCCCGCTCCACCGCTGGAGAAGAAGTCGCTCATGTATGACCCGCAGTCCTGACCTTGGGGAGATTGGAACTTGTTGTATTCGGTGGGGGTACACTGGACGCTTTGACCGTGAAGTTCCGTAACGACCATACCACCGATCAAGCGTGTGAATGGGTTAAGCTCGTAAAGCCAGACACGCCAGAACTTGGGGATGGAGGGCTTGGGGATCGTGACACCGCAGAAGAGCGCGAAGATAATCTAAAGTTGGAATTAGCCAGTGGTTCATAACATTGATACGGAGCCAACTTACAATGATGAAGGGGTTGCAGTAGGAAGCGATAAAGGGACTAGGTGTCAAGGCAGCGACCGCCTGGCCCAATGTAACGGAGAAGATTTCGGTGATCAGGATGATAAAGAATTGATATCCTGCACGCGAAGACTCCGAGTTGAGGCCGGGGATGTAGTATATCGGGAGGAAGAATGCAACAGCGCACAAGATACTGTACGGCATCTCGGCAATGACCATGGAGAGTGCAAAGGGGAACGTCTTGTAAGCCTTGGACATTTGCTCGCGGAAAGAGATGGTACGCTGAATAGCATACTTTGGCTCAACCTGAGCGAGGATAAGAGCTGGAAGGACGGTAACCTGGAAGATGATGAAGACACGGTACTGCAAAGATGTTCGAGAGTTGTCGAGGTTGAGGTACATGAGACCTGTGAGCAGAGCAATGATGACGTGGTTGAACAGACGGGTGAAGCCGTAGTTGGGAGTGCGCCAGAAGGCGAGGTTCTGGCGTCTGACAACTTGCTTGATCTGGTACGATATTGGCGTGGCAAACTCCTTCTGTTCAACTGGCTCAGCGCTACCGACGGCAGCAATGCGTTCCTCTTTGAGCTGGGTAATGTGTCGCTTGACCTCGGCGAACTCTTCAGAGTCAGTCCAGACGTCTGCCCAGTCGCGGTCACCAATACGGGGAGCAGAACCAGCGCCTACAGCGTCGAGCATCCATTCTGCTGGGTTGGCATCAGAAGGGCAGTTGGCACCGTGGCGGCGGAAGTAGTCGAGAAGAACATGAGCATCTTTACCAATGTCGCCAAAGTATACGCATGTGCCACCGCGCTGGAGGAGCAGGAGGCGGTCAAAGTTCTCGAAAAGAGCAGAGTTCGGCTGGTGGATGGTGCACAGGATAGCTTGACCGGCAGCAGCCAGTTTACGGAGGAAACGGACAATGTTGAAAGCGCTCTGAGAGTCGAGACCAGAGGTAGGCTCGTCCAAGAAGAGAAGTAGCTCGGGCTTGGCGGCAAGCTCAACACCAATGGTGACACGCTTGCGCTGTTCAACTGCCAAACCATTTTCGGGTTCTCCGATAATGGCATCAGCGATATCTTCCATCTCCAGCAGAGCAATAACCTCCTCAACGTATGCGTACTTCTCGGCTTGAGGCGTCTCGAACGGCTGGCGCAAATCGGCGGAGAAGCGGAGCGCTTCACGTACGGTCGTAGTGGGTTCGTGGACATCGAGTTGTTCGGCGTAGGCAGTTCCACGTTGGAAGGCGATACCAGGTGGCTTACCATCGACAAGCTTATCACCACTGATGACACCAATGTTCTTGCGGTTAGCAAGCACATCGAGAAGTGTCGTCTTACCAGCACCAGAAGCACCCATAAGAGCTGTCAATTGGCCGGGCTTGACGTATCCGTAAATGTTCTTCAGCAGACGTAGCTCTCCACCAGGAACGGGGACATCGTAGCAAAGGTCTTCCCATGTGAGGACTGCCTTGGATGCGACTTTGAGGTCTGAGCCCTCGTCACTGCTGGCCTCTCCGCGGTTGCGCCTGTTACGTTTCTCCTGTAGTTGAGCGTTGAGCTCCTTGAGTTCCTTGTCCTCTTTGACGAAAAAGGTTACTGTACGGCCACCTGCGCCCCACTTGACAAACTCTCCAAGGAAAGCGTTTGCGAGAAGGAAACCAATGATGAGTGCAACCATGATGCCAAAGTTCATCCAGAGATCAGATGGATCCCATGAAAAGGAGGCCTTGACATAGTCGGTACCGGAAACAATTGCGTTTCCCGCCTTGCTGCCAGGCAGAGTGCAAACTTGGGAGTTGAGGTTGTTGTAGCCAGGTCCAAAGGGAATAAGAGAAGCTCCAGTGCAAGTGAGATCCAATCGTTTGAACTCGTTCATCATCAATGCTGCAAAACCAAGACCCAAGGCATTGATGTAAAAGATCCAGCGAAGCCACTTCTGCTCAGAGTCCCATTGAATAAGGTAACCAGATGTCAAGACGAACAGCGTGATGATGGTAGAGGCTAGACGAATAGCGACATCGAAATCAGGGCAGAGACAGCCGACCGTTCGGAAAAACAGGGTCATGGCTAGGTATCCAGTAATGATAACAAGGACAAAGATGAAGAAAGCTGCAGCGTCTCTGACCAGGTTCGTCATGAAATAGACGATGATGGAAAAGACGAGAATCTGCACCGATGCAAAGAGTAGATCAACACCGATTTGAGCTATCCAAAGAGCCGACGGGCGATGGAAGGTAAAGGCGCGATGTTTGTTGACAATAGGCCGACCCATCATGGTAGAACCTAATTCCGAGAATGCCTGGAAAGCGTTGAAGAGTAGAGCAATGAAGAGGACACCTCCACGTGTGAAGGCGCCAGCAGAGGTTTTTGGAAGATCCAGCCAGACGGTACCGACGATAATAGCAATTGCCATGGATGTGATCCAAGAGACGACCAAGCTAAACTTGTCCTGCCACTTGAGCAGGAACTGACGCTGAGCCAGAGCCCAGACTTGGAGGTAGAAGGGAATAGAGTAAACCGACTTTTGAGGGGCGTGCCTCTTGCTTTCCTTGACAGCCATTTGGAACTCATCGTAGACATGCTTCTCTTCGACCATCTGAGCTTTGTAGGCAGTCATCTCATTGTCAAGTCTGGCTGCGACCTCGGACTTCTTGTAGGCCTCGGCGAGAGCGTCAGGGGTGGATGGGACGTCCTTCTCGCTCATACCAGGCTTGAATTCACGCTCGAATATGTCGGTACAACCAGTAAGGTAATCGGGGGTAGTCTGACGGGGCTTCTCCAAGAATCCCAGGCCTTCAAAGTAAGCACGGGCTTCCTGGGCAGGTCCAAAGTACACCTGACGTCCGCTATCAATAACCAGGACCTTGTCAAAGACCTTGTAGATGTTTTCCGAGGCTTGGTACAAAGACACAAATGTCGTCGTCTTGTAGATGTTAGTCAGAACCCTGAGTGAACGTGCGTAGTCGACGGCTGTGGAAGCATCCAGTCCTCTTGTGCTGTTGTCCCAGCTCATCAAGGAGGCACCCGTAATCATGGTCTCGGCGATGGAAACACGTTTCCTCTCTCCACCACTGACACCACGAACAAACGGATTGCCGACAATGGTGTTTCGAGTGTGCTCGATGTTGAACATCTTCAACATCATGCTGATGACCCTTTCCTTGAACTCTTTTCGTGAAAGGCCCGCAGGTCGCTTTCCAGGCACTTTGGTCTCCAGGGCAAAGTCGAGGGTCTGACCAACGGTAAGGGTGGGGTGGTGGTTTTCGTCCTCTTCGCAGTACACAGCCTCGCCTCGATACCTCTTCTCGAAAAATTCTGCGTCAAAGGGGCCGTACTGAACGTTTCCATCGATCTTTGTGTATCCGTATCGTTGGTTGCTGATAACTTTGAGGAAGGTAGTGCAACCACTGCCTGGCTTTCCAAGGACCAGGACCATTTCACCGGGCTTTACAACACCCTTGAAGTCCTTCAGGATGTCAAATTCCTTGCCCTTCTTTCCAAGCCCGAGAATGCTGGCAGCAGTCTCAAAGACATTGAAAAAAGATACAAAAGAGTCGGGGAATGTCTACGCGGAGTGTTAGTCATCACATGCATCTAATCTCAAAGCTAAGCCTGATGCTGACGGCGTACCTTGACATAGTTTCTGACTCCGCCTGTGCAGCTGTTAGCGTGGATCTTATGTATAATTTCCATCTTATGTATGATCTGGATGCAAGGGATGTGTACGTACCAATGCCGCTGACGGTGAGCCCATCCCATATCACACCAATGCGCTTAGATTTTATTCCAGATCTCTCTTCTTCGTCACGGGCACCGCGCAGTGTTGCCTCGAGATCAAAAGGCTCATCCGAGGATTCTGAACCAGCCTTCTCGACATCTGCGACTTGATCTTTGCGACTATGCTTGCTCTGAACTCGACTCATCCGGCGCGAGATGTTGCTAGTGCGTGAGAGCTCTTTGGACAATTGGGCAAAATCCGCTTCGGCACGATGAACATCGACACCATACTTGTTGTCCTTTTCGTCTGGCTTTGGGGAGTTGCGCGCGGTGGTATCGTCGACTGACGGGGTGTTTATGCTCGCATTGTCGTGATTGTTCGTATGGATAGCCTCAAACGTGGGGCCGTCGGTATGCTCATGTGGATGAGCATCACGCGCACCAGGGTTGTCCATAATGGCGGGCGGAACAGGGCGCGCCCTGGGATCAATTGAAGGGTCGTGAACGAGGGAACAGGGGGGCGAGGTCGTCGTAGCCAGAGATGTGAAAAGTCGGTTATTCCCGGGGAAATGGGTGGTGGGGTGTTGAAGAGAAAAAAAAGAGAGGAATTAGTGCCACGCAAAACACAGGGAGTAACAAGTCGATGGAGAGGATCACAACAACTAGTTAATATAATAAGTACTAATGAGCAACGGTTGCCCGATACGCCCGTCGGTGACCGGAGATAAGAGCGTTAAGTGGGTCAATAAGGACCGGAGAGGTCAAAGAGTCGAGGGCTAAGCAGCTAAGCAGATTGCACATGTGCATACCGCCATGCGTGTGGGGATGGGGGACATTGAGCCGCCCGGCGCCCCATTACACAGTTCTACTCCATGGCGCCGGCGTCCCTAACGGCAGCTTTTGCTGCTAGTGCTTGTTAATCATCGAGTTGAGCAGCCTGGTCAAGGGCATTCCTTCTCTATTCTCTCGTTAGATGGCATCCAGACAAGGCGATATGCAGCCAAGCAGGCTACGATCGCCTACTCATCTCGACGTCATGCCAGGCCTTTTCCCGGACAAAAGCAAAAGCGAACATACTAGAACGCAAAAAAAAAAAAGGGCGTCACCTGGCGATGGATCAAAACTTACATGCAGGGACAAATTAGCTGTTGAGGGAGCGCTAGACCAATGCCATGGCTCAAGCCCACTTTTTAGGGCTGATGGATGCGATGCGTCGTTTGAAGACTCGATCCCTTCGGCCAATTTGACAGTACATTTGTCAGCGCTCCTCGTGTACATGCTCCTGTTTGAGTCATGCTGGGTAGTCTGGTTTGGTTGCGAACAAGGCAGGTAAAGAATCTGTAAAGGCCATGTTGAGCGTCGGTTCTTTCGCGTGACCATATCGGGAGGTTCTGATCCAAGGACAGTACCTTGACGTCTTTGATACACTTGTCTGCGGCTATCTGTTCGAGGGAACCGCCGTATACATAACAACCACCGTCCGGATCAGCCGCGCCGGCACTCGCAATTCTCGCGTGCCGACGAGTTTCCCTCTTCCACGGACGAATACCGGCTGGCACCGTCGGCACACCCTTGCACCCGTTCCGACTCATCTCGACTCATCCCAGATCATGTCAGATCATACCCGCCGCCATTCGTACCAAGAGTGTCGTATACATATTGCGTGTGCGCCACACTTGTGCATCACCACATCGATAACCACTGTATGGTAGTAGTAGTAGTAGTAGTAGTGGTGGTGGTGGTGGTAGTAGAGGCGTGGATGAAGTTTACCAAAAGCCAAAAGTCAGTTCCGTGCCCTGTCGCTGTGTCCCACAACCCTGGCATGCAGTATGCACATCACCCTGCCCCAAACTATACGCTGCACTACACTACTACCCGCGCATCAACCCATGCCGGGCCCGAGACAACCTCCTTGTTCACCACCATATAGACTACCGTGTAAAAAGAAACACGTCACCACTTACACCAAAGCGGCAGCCCGAAGCGGTGAGACGTCGGGGGCAAGAACAGTTCTCACCTCCTTTTTTTACAAAAAAAATACCGTCAAACTCTTCCTACTTGCCGTTACACCATCAACGCCAAGCACGTGACATATGAGTACTACAACCCACTAAAAACACAGTTCACATCTAGGAATCTGGGAATCTTGCATTCTAAACATGGCTCACGGCCTTCGCGTCATGAAACAAAATGTCCGCCCCCATCTGCACTCACATGTGCATACTTGTGTACATACTTGGTACCTTATTTCTACCATAAATAGCATATGCGCGGACACATGAAAAGTTCCCAGCTTGCCATCCAAACCCCCCCACTTCCCCCCCTTCCCCCCACTCCACATCCCGAGTCATCGCCACCACCACACAAAGAAAAAAAACTGTCATGTTTCACTTTGATACTCGGTGTTGGCCACAAAAAAACCATCAGCACACCTACATAACACATCCCAGTCCCTACTACTACTAAAAACTTCTCACCGCGGGCATACGGGCAACGCGACGCGAAATCATGTGCCTGCGCGCTAGCCCCCCACACACACGCAGATGGAAACACAGCCCACGGCTACTTAGCGCAAACCCGCGGGCTGAACGGCAAGGCAGACGAGACTACCCTTAATGCGGTTCACCGTCACAAAAACCACAAACATCATCGTGCCTTTTGCTTCCCAAAAATAAACCCTACGCCAATCGGCTAGTGTCAACGTTGCTTCTGAAACATTTCCCATTGTCATTTGCTTCTATTTTTCCCTATTCCCATTACCTACGTATCTCGCTACTGACGCATAGTACGTCTAAGTATTCTGCCTTACTTTCTGACGTTCTTTCCACCCTTCGCTTTCTTCGCATACGGCAAAACGTCGGGAGTACAACAAACACATAATCTACTACTGCTAAATATCTATTTTTTGCGCGCTCGCGCGGTGAAAGTGGGGGGGAGGGGAAAGGGAGCGATGAATGCGAATGACCATCTCACACGCACTTAAACATAGCAATGCGAAAAGAGAAAAAAAAAGTAAGATGGAGAAAGTGTAAGAAAATAAAGACGTTGAAGTATTTAAATACTGGATAGATGACCAGAAGGCGGCATCAAAATATCAAACAAAGCTCATATCATCACCCCCTTCTATCTTTGCTGGAAACAAAACAAAACAAAACAAAAGCAGTCAAACAAGCTAAACTCCCAGAAATAATTATTTTGGTTTTTAAAGAGAGATATACTACGGGGGTTCAGAATGTTTATCCCACCAATTCGCTTCGCGCCCTTTCAAGTCTCCAAGCCAAATACCACGAGCGATACTAGTACGAGCAATAGTGGCACTACGAGTAGTGTTGCGTCGCCACAAGCTAGCGGGCAGAATACTTCGCATACGTCCTACTATACATCGTCGTCGTCTGCAGCAACGTCTTCAGGTGGTGCCGGGGCGGAGGGCCAGATGGGATCGGGTGGTGGGACAACAGGGGCGCAGGGGGGGAAGTAGTGGTGTGGGTTTTTGGGGTGGGGGATTTTGGGGTACGGTGGTAGGGTAGATTGGATGTTTTGGGGGTATTTTGGGAAGTGTCTGGAAAGTATAGGTGGTAGATACAGGATATGAGACTGGACTTTCTCTCGTCGATCCGGGTAGGGAAGACATGGGGCGAAAGGGGTTTTGTATATACCACCAAGCAAGGAATCTTATGAACAGGCTTATTTGTATTGTGGTTTTGTGTGCGGCTAGTTTCGCATTAAGGTGTCTGTTTTCTTCGGTGTTGCATGTGATTTATGTACGATCTATAGCTAGAGTGGACTGGGGAATGTGTCCAGGTTGGCTTTTTTCCTTTCATTCTTCCCGAGTAGTTGTAAATATCTAATTCAATTCCAACAAGGAAATTCTCTTTTTTTCTCTATTTATGAATCTTTTTTTTTGGTGAATAGCACTGCACTGCAGACATGAATATATGTCTTTACATTTTCGAGCGAGCTCAAGAAGCAACAAACAGTCTCGAGTCTTCGGATCCTGCGCTCCAAGCACTTTTGAAAACCCATCATGCGCTTCTTGGTACAGCGCAAGCGCATCAGAGTAGCGCTTCTGCATATGAATAGAAACCGCTAGATAGTAAAGGCTGGTCAGTGTATTTAGGTGTTCGTGCCCTAATATCTTCTCACGTCCTCGTAGCGTCTCTTGAAGAATTTCTTCCGCCTCTTCTAACTTTCCCCGTTTTGATAGCACTATTGCAAGACTATCTAAGCTATCAAGCGTCTCAGGGTGCTCACGCCCAAATATCTTCTCACGTCCTCGTAGCGTCTCTTGAAGCATCTCTTCAGCCTCTTCTAACTTTCCCCGTTTCAACAACATTACTGCAAGGTTATTCAAGCTATCAAGCGTCTCAGGGTGCTTATGCCCTAATATCTTCTCACATCCTTGCAGCGCTCGCCGATGCATTTCTTCTGCCTCTTTGAGCTTTCCCTGTTCCTCTAACACTGCTGCAAGGCTATTGGTACAACCAATCGCGGCTCGATGCTCGTTCCCACAAAAACTCTCTAGGCTCTTCAACAACGATCGGCATGTCTCCTCTATAATTTGACATTCTCCCATAGTCACACAGTATGCCGTAACTCCCCGAATGATGTTTTCTCGCATATTTAGCACGTCTTCGTCAGTCGTGGCATGGCTTGTGTTTTCTTTGAAGTGCGGCAGCAGCACTCGACACTCCTGCCATGTCCCGTAATCCCCACTTGGAAAAACCATATCCATAGCTTGTGTCGACTCCTTAACCCATTTATCAATCTCCTTCTCTTTCTCTAACCATCGTCTCATCGACAGCTGCACCAAGCGATGCATCGTCACTAACTGCTGCCCGACTTCAACCCTCACGAAAGAGAAGCCGATCAGTGGCGCCAGAGCATCGTTGAATTCCAGTTCGCTCGTCGTACCTTGCACTAATTTTCGTGGGATGCCTTGCTTGTGGAACATGCTCATGAGTGCAAGTAGGTCCGCTGCGGATCGTTTCGTTTTTCGGATGTGTTCAAATGAGATCTGCCATGTCGCTATCACTGCCTGCCGTATGCTTGGATCGCGCCGAATGTCCTTCAACTCGTCTTTGCTTAGCAAGTGCACCTGATTGGTTTCGCTTTCGCGAAAGAGATCTAGATAGTTGCCTATCGTGAATGTTTCTCCTAGTGTTTGGATATATGCCGCGGCGTGTGTGATGGCTAGCGGAATGTACTCCAATGCATGAACGAGCGCCTTGGCATCTGCTGGATCTGAATCTATAGGTGACACCTTGGTGTGAAGTAGTTCTACCGCCTCTTCCTCGCTCATCGGTTCTACCTCAATGATACCAGTGTGCTCGCCAACAAGACCTTTTGCTGCAATCTTGTTTCTCGACGTGATCAGGATTGATCCATGTGTCACTTGCGGAAGATAGCTCTCAAGCGAATCACTGTCCTGATTATCGCTGAAGAAGATGTTAGTTTCGTCAACGTTATCCAATATCATTAGCCATTGCCCATTTTGACTGTCCGCCAACCACTCATATACGAGCTGTAGTACATTCTTTTTGGGATCGTTCCATCCAGGCAGCTGAAGCCTTTCGGCAATTCTTTTGTATCCCTGTTGGAACCTTTCGGGGCTACTTGCGTGTATCCACATGACCACCATGTGAGGTGTTTCCTTGCTGGCTCGATATGCGTACTCGATCGCAATCTGTGACTTTCTAAAAATGGTTTAATGCACTTTCTACAAAGAGGATAGATACGAATACTGACCCCACGCCCCCAAGACCAAAGAGAGCTGTGCGCGTGTGTGAAGGTGCAGCTTTTCTGCGCTCTTTGATCTTGTTGATGATGTCTTCTCGTCCAATGAAGAAGTTATCTTTGGAAAAAGGCACCATGAACAAAGCTTTGTTTGCTAGTAATAGAAGTCACCAATAAGCGTTGTGTCGCACGGCAGTCTTGTAGGCTATGATCTTACGTACAGGTAGCATCTGTCAGTCCCGTAGCAGTACCTTCAGAAGCGGAAGGCGTCTGCTGGTTCTTCAGTTCTTGTTTCACGTATGCTTTCAAAACACCACAGACGGCGCGATATACTTGATCATCTCTACTGGCACACCGAGCCATTTGCATGTGGTTCGCATCGATGCTCTCGACAGTCTCAAATTCTCGCGGAAGGTCGAGCTTGGAAGAGAAGTTGTCCACCACCTAGGATTGTCAGCTTTTCCTAGTGGTTTCTGTGTCGTGCCTACCTTTCCTTCCAATCCACGCACGCCTGTAACGCCTCGTGCTTCCTGGAAGGAATGAACCTTGAATTTGCCTTTGGACGCGATCTGCTTGAAGTCTTCATGGATGTTATCCAAAACTTCGTTATTTACTTCAAGTGTCTCAAGAATCTTCTTGTTTGAGTCTTGCATGGCTACACGGGCAAGACTCGATGCAATCTGACCCCAGTCTGCACACCCGCTGCCCCGGTGCGGCGTCCCAAGAAAGACGATGAATCTTGTTCGCTCCCGCATAGTCTCCGATCGGCGGATGGCCTACAGCAACAAAGTTAGCAGCGTTGACGTAGTCTATCACATTTTAGATCGCTTACGTCTTTGAGTATGATTCCACCAAGACTGTGTACTACGAATAAAATTGGTTTCTGTGATGCATTTAGATACAATTCTGGAGGGATCTTGTGTTTTACCCAGCTCATACCTCATTGCAAATCTCTCGCTCCAGTCTAACTGACAAATCTTGACCATGCTGTGAGATACTATTCTGGTTATTGGCTTTGAAGATACCGCCAATGACGTCTGCGTTGTACCCGTACGTCCATATGCAGGCACGGGGGATGTCCGGGACGAGATACTCTTCTGGCCAAAATATGCTAGACGGCGATGACGAAGTAGGGGTTGAGGGAGGGTCCTGGGCTTGTGATATCTCTGGTGCAGGAGATCTAGCCTGTTCTCGTCGGAAAAAGGACCGTATCTGGAGACTCTTGGACTTCTTGGTAGCATCGCTGCCGATACTACTTGGTTTTATATTTCCCTCCCACGTTCGTCGAGGATGGCCTCGCAAGCCGTGGATGAATATGATGCTAGACGATGTCAGTAATTTTGTCAAATGTATGGATGCGATCGTACTTCACGCAAAACTCGTCATCATTCTGCGTGCTTGGTGTCAGCCTCGTGAAGTCGAGTCGGTGCACGGTAGCGCGGGATGGTGCCATAGGAGTTGGGCTGGTCGACTAGCATAGTGCGCTCGTTTAGTGAGCGGTATCAAGTCTTTTCCAGATGGCAAATCTATCTGGTCAAGTCATGTAAAAAAGTCAAAGAGCAGAAGCTTGAAAGCTGCAACCTGAATGACAGCAGAGCCAAGGCTGCAGCCGACACGAGGGGCAAGGCTGCATCATGTAGTTTCGACCTCAGCCACGGCGGCTAAATTGCGAGCGACTCGATGGAAGAAGCAGACGGGATGGAAGAAAGGAATAGAGACTGTACAAAAATGTTAATGATAGTACCCAGAATAACATAAACAACAAACTGGTGTTTACTCCCACTAGTTCGACTCTCTCCACCTTCTTTCCCTCCATCCTTCCTTCCTTCCTTCTCAAGCCAACACCCACCCCCAACACTCCACAATCCTCAGCCTCACCTAACCCCATCGACCCCCAAAAACAGCAACACAGAATCACCTACCAAAGCGCAAGCAACATAACAATCACAACCATCACCACCACCCCAAAAACCACATCCAAACATCCATAAAGGAATTAAATTTCAACTCTTAGGATATATATCCAACAACACCTCCACCTTTCTTACTTTCACCTCGCCAGACTAACCCCCCCCCCCTCCAAAAAAACCTCCCCACCTTACTTCACTCGCCATCTTCCCACCACACAAAATACCCTCATATTCGCTTTTTCTGCAGTTATACTCATCCTGCTCTTTGACCTTTTCACCCATTGCTTGCTTTCACCCCCCTTTGAAAAAAAGAACATCAGACACACACACACATACGCAAAAGGTGAAGAAGGAGAAGGCGAAGCAAGAACAAAGGAACTGCTTCAGAGAAGAAGAAGAAGAAGAAGAAGAAGAAGAAGAAGAAAACAGACAACAAAACATGTATATAAACACCAATATAATCATCTACCTCTTCTCATCCCTTCCCAACCCAGCCTCAAGCGCAAGAGGCGTCTTCTGACTCTCCCCCGCCTGCCCTGCACTCTCCTCTCCATTCGCAGGTCTCCGTCCAATACGTTGAAGCCAGCACTCTGCACTCTGCACGGTACCATCCACAACCGTCGTAATCTGACCCATCATATCGAGCCCTTCTTTGGCAAAGGCTAGCATACGGTTTGCGCCGCGGACTTCGTCACCACCACTGCTGTTGCTGCTACCGCTAGTATTGCGGCTGGCGAGTTGCCAGCGCTGGGGCACGGAGAGGAGCTGGGTGCGGACGACGGTTTGGGCGTTTTGCGGGAGGGCGCCGCCGGTGTAGCGGGACACGGATTGCACGACTGATTGGAGGGTTTGCCAGATATCGGAGGAGAGTTCTTTGATGCGGTCGGCGAAGCGGCGGACTTGGTCGTCCTTGTCGGAATCTACGAGGCCCATTTGTGCCATGTTGCCGTTGAGTTGGGCCTTTTCGTCTTGGGCAATGTTGTGGTTGGTGCTGTTGGACGAAGACTCCCTTTGGTTGCGCAGCGCGGCTTCGTATTCTTCCAGGACCAGCTTGAGTGCACGCATGACGGAGTCAATGTGTGTTGTTGCGCTGCGGAGGAGACCTAGGCAGATTTTCAAGGAGCGCAGTGATGTCTCGGACAGAGCAACACCAAGACCAGAGGTGGTCATGATGAGCTGTGTAGACCAGTTTACGCGACGGTCTTGTGGGGTCTCGGATCGCTGTTCTAGTGCTTTTTGCCCAGCCGTGTCTCCTACAATCGCCTCTTCGTAGTTTGGAGATCTCTGATCATCGTAGGCTGGAAGAGATTCAGAGTAAGAAGATTGAGATCCCCCTCTTGTTCGCGATGCTGCCGCAAGTGCATCATCTACATCCATGGCATCATCTGCAGGACTTGCAATCCTCTGTCTCTTACTTCTAGAACTGTCGCTGTCGCCCTGTTCAAGATCACTAGGCCGGCGATGTCCTTCGCCCAGGTAACGGCGCAGGCTCTTTTCCATGCCGGTTCTTCTACCTACAGACGAAACAGTATTTACTACGGGTGATCCAATATTGCGTTCGAGCAGTTCGGCACCATATTGGACTAGACGCGGCGTGTACCCTTTTGTCGTGTTGTAAGCGGATATGGAGCCATTGATGGAGCTTCCCAACCATGGGTGATTCGAGGTGATTAGCGACAGAAGTGGTTCCGGTGGTTCAGCAGTGGGTGGGCGGGCAGACAATGTGAGAGATCGTGCTGTGGGAGAACGGACAAAGTCTATAGGCTGTAGTTAGTATATGCTTACTCTTTACCATGAGGGCACCACCCCCCACATACCTGGGTTGCCCAGTCCGCTTAGCGCCTCGGCTGCCAATCGTACATCTGGGTCATCCATACTGACGCTCGTTTCCCGTATACTAGACGTGTCCATGGGGCTTCCTACATCTTCGCGCGGCAGGCTTTCTGGCACGCTCGGGAAGGTTGTGCCATTTGGAGCAGGCAAGACGCCCCAATGCGATGCCTCGAAGTTTGTGCGCGGACTGTATTCTATGGACGTGTGTGGCGTATGACGTGGTTTGGTCTCGGGCAGATGCAGCGACTTGATGCCTGGGAGTCTTGCATTGTCGGGGTGATGGTTGTGAGTGGGTATATGGGTTGGTACTGAGGGCAGATGCAGCGACTCAGGCTCGTGCTGGGTGTATGCAGGCGGCGGGGCACGCTGGAGTGGGCGTTCTTGCTCCATTGTGAATTGGCAGGACGTGGTCAAAGAAGGGTGCGGGTTGTGATGCGGGCGACTAGCGGTACCCCACGTACGCTCAGTGCGCGAAGCACGACGGGAGGGTGTTTTGGCAATGCGATCAGATAGTGTACTGTGCTCGACTGGCGAGAGTTGCGCTACGTCGCGCTGCCCTGTTCCCGCGTGCGATCGCAATGCTTAGCAAAGGGTCGGAGAAGCGGGCTCGAATGGGAATGGGGGCTCAGCGGGAGCGGAATCGGATGCCGGGGTGCGGGAGCGCAAAATGAGAGGGGACGTAGCAATGATGTCGTTCAGGGGAGTGAGTGGGCGGCTGGTCACGCACGAGGCAGAGGCAGCATGACGGTCAGAGGAGAAGGGTGGCAGGATGGATTGGCCGGGCTACGGCATTGCTGAGCGGATGTAGGGCCAAGGTGCGAGGGGAGCAAAACGACGGCGATGGCAATGGGAGGCCAGACGAGAGCGCCCGGCGGCAGCAAATTGGGGGTCACCACAAAAGCCATGATTCTCACATGTCAGTCCTATCACATGTCACCGGCGATCCACCCACAGTCCACGCCACCCACTCGTGCTTGGCAACGCAAATGAGACGACAAGGCCCGTTGTCCCGTCAGACCAGACACGAGGGGCTACTACTACGCCGTGCTGTCTGTTTTTTTCTTTCTTACATACATGGATACGATACCGGTAGCCTGCACAGTCCATGATGAGCCACCCCCGACTTCTCTCTGCCTTGCTCGGAGTGTGCATCAAGCCGGGGACTACAAGTACACGCTGGCCGCCGGGCACATGGCGTAATGGCGGCGGATCCCTTGTCAGCCTCGTCTTACCACCATGCTTCACCCCTCAGTTTTGCACGTGTAAATCTGGTCAAGCTTCCCCACATCTGCCCATGAAAAGCTCCGATAGCCGCAAGTGGCAACATCCCAGAAGCAGTAATTTCCATACCAATAACAAAGCAATGAGCGTTTCAACTCTACTACTGCACATAGAGCCCTCACACAATGCCTAAACCGACCCCTTTATCCCCCGCGGACACCAAAAAAGCAGCCTACTCCATTTCCATCACGTGAACGCAAACATCAATACGCCCACACGCCCCACATGCATACACACACACATCTCCACATTCACAACAACTACAATGGCAAGACCAAGTTCGACCATTATTATGCATTATCTGTCATTCGAGTATCTTGTACAACGCGTGCGTGGACTGCCCATGTCAAAGCCCAATCCCAACACCACCGTTGTCCTAATGCAATCCGACCGACCAACCATGCTCTTACATGCTTTTATCGTAACACGGGGCAAGCCAAAACCGTCCCACCCCACACATAACAATTACAACAAGTATCAAAATTGCCGACCTAAATTGGCCATGGCGCATCAAGAACGAAGTCATAGGAGCCAGGCCTAACTGGTGGCTCCTCTAGCCAAGCATGGCGCGCTACAGCTGCGCCTCTATAGCCTGCGCAGCCACAACGTCACCCTTTACGCCTTGCGGCTGCGCGTCGCCCGGCCGTTGGGAGTGCCGTTGGGCGAAGATCCAGTAGCAGCGGCGCCACGGGTGATCGAAAGGCGCCTGCGAGCCTCGCCAACGGTGGGGACCTTCTCGTCCTTCATTTCCACGAGAGCGCTGGTAGCCCTGCGGCGGCCCTTGGGAACCGGCTTCTTGTATGTGGCAAAGTAGAATGCCAGGAAGAGGAACAGGTACGAAGTGATAATGCAGATGCCAGAGATGGCGGCAAACTCCTCACCAGCGCACTTGCCCATGTTGGGGATGTGGGGCCAGTAGGTGCTGGTGAAGTAGGTCCATGACGCAAAGTAGATGAAGCCTAGGCGGGGGGTTAGCTGTTGTAATGCACCGTCAATTTACGAAGGAACCTACCAAGATCAAGGACGAATTGGGTGATTTGGCCGACGGTAATGTACTTCTTCCACCAGATGCGGATGCCTCGGGCGCTCTGGAAGTAGTACCAGTACATGACAACGTGAACCGCCAAGTTCAGGGTGATGACGGGCCATGAGACGGGGGTGTGGCCAATGAGCTGGGTGTAGCAGAGGAGGGCCGTCGCGCCATGGTGGTAGGTGTGGAGGAAAGCTGGAATCCGTTAGCTTTACGATATCTTGACCGCCATTCGGATGCACGTACTCAAAGGCTTCTTCTTCAAGAACAGGAAGCAGGTGTCAATCAGCTCGAGGAACTTGGTGAGGTAGTTGAGCTGTACACATGTGTTAGCCTGGTCTGCAGCGGGCGCCTGTTATGAATACGTACGTAGTAGAGGATAACCAGCTTGTCAGTCCAGCCGCCCTCGTGGTCGCAGATGGCGAAGAAAAGACCCTTCCTGACAACCGTGGGGATGATCTGCTCGGCAAAAAGCAGCAACAGTGTACCGCTAATGGCGGTGAGGTAAAAGTTGTGTAGCTTGAAGAGAAAGCTGAGCTTGAAGGGCTCGCGATTGCGCATAAGCTCCCGGCCGCCGAAAATTACAATGTAGTATACAACAAGTGTGACAACACACGTCTTGAAGGTCGAGAGCGGTGTGACGCCCTGCTCGAAGCGGAAGTCCTGGGGCTTGTAGCCCGCAATGGGCTCAAAGACCTTTTCGAAAATGGGCCATAGAGCCAGGCCAAAAGGACGGTCGAGCGTCGGCACGCCGTATTCAAGCCATTCGGGGTTTCCCATCGTGTTTGTGTATGCGTGCGTGCGTGCGAACTGGCGGGAACAGTGGAAGATTACGGAGTCTGGCGGGAGAGGATGTCAAGTGTTTTGATTCGAATGGCTGCGCCTATCAGGTTTGAGAGGAACAAAATGCGTAATCAAACAATGAGCGGAGGGAAAGAAAAGACGGCAACCACGACCAAGCACACGCAAGGCGCAAAGGAACGACGAAGAAGATGTGTAGAAGTGAATCTCACACCGCGAGGAAGAGGAAGAGTTGATGAGGGTTTTGAAGAAGGGTCAGCGCCAGTTTTCTTGACTACAGCGCCGGAAAGGAGGTCGGAAATGACTGCTAGGGTCTTCCGCCATTGGCGCAGATCTGGCCTATCGAGCGGCTGCTCGTCCGCATTGCGACACTTTGCAGACCGAGGCCAGCCCCTAGCACGCCTGCTGGTGATATCTGCCAAGTCTTACGGGCAGCTCAGATGCATCATGGCAGCCCGCCTACGTCTGCTTGCATGCGGTACCATGCCCACGCCCATGTCGGTACCGTCCATGAATGTTTCAAGACACAGGCAGACCCCAATCCAATCGCCTCCAGTCCCATCCATGCCCCTCCACGTGCTCAGCATGCCATTGCACCCCCAATGCTCAATTCGGTTCCGCTGCCAAACTTTTGCTCACTGTGGAGAGGCCTCGACGTGGCACTCACCAAATGGGAACAAGCGCTCCGGAAATCTTGGCGGCCCGGTCGCCGATACACCGCCCCCCCTTATTGTCGCTGGCACTCACTGTCACTTGTAGCTCGTCTGTCAACCTCGACTACCCCGGAACTTCGCTGTCAAGGTACCCATGTAAGCACAATCCCGCATTGCTTCGTACGAACAAGCAGCATCCCAAAACCCTCCCTTCTCCCCCTTATTTCTTTTGGCCATCATAGCACACAACCTACCCCTTGTTTTCAATTCTGCACCTCTTCACACTACTCGCCACCGCCTGTTTTCATATTCCTTTTTTTGTTTTCGAAAATAGTCTTAATATTGCGTATACATAGGTGCGCAAAAGTGAAACCCCTAGTAGGCGTCACTCGCACATCTATAAGCCCTCCACAAAAATAGATCCAAAACACCGTTGTTAGAAGAAGAAAGAAACCCGTCCTTCTTTTGAGGGAGCCAGCCAGGGACCTACGCGACCGCTGAATGCCAACATGAACTACAAGCCATACTCCAAAGAGCTACACATAGACCACAAACTATATGGAATGAGACAACATGCACAAGCCATAGGCCTCAAGAGCTCGTGACCCGAGCAATGCTGCTCCCAGAATTTGCTCTCGCTCGTCCAGAAGGCCCTCGCGACGAGACAGCGTGACCAGACGACGAGTTTGGCCGACTGTTGCTACGAGGTCGACCAGCCGAACGACGAGCACTGGATGATACATGGTGCTCCCCTGATGATGAATGGTGCCGTCGCTACAAGGACACAAAGCACAAACACGTCAGATCCACTCGAACCAAAAGCCAATGCCTGGACAAGAAGAAGACAGAGAGAGTGAGAGAGTATAGAAAAAAAAGACCTAGAAGTCTAGGAATATAATTAAGAGTACACCGATTCGGCCACACAGAATGCTCATCTCGAGTTCTAGGGACTTAAGAATCAACGTACCGAGGTTTGGCTGCCTTGACGCTCATAATCTTTCGGCCGCCTGTCTCTCGATGTCGTCCCATCGTCCTGAAGACGCAGGTTTTCCAGTCGTCCTTGAGCTGAATCGTCCACACGTCCTGATGACTTCTCCGCCGTGCCATTTGCGCGTGATTCTGCAAGCTTGGCCAATCTGTCCCAGCGATCTTGTCGACTTTGCTGCCTTTGTGTCGCGTTGTTTTGCGATTCGGCATAGTCGTGCGAACAGTCGTCAAAGAGCTGAGGGTTGACTTCCATGAATAGCTTCATAGCATTGTATACCATACCATGAATCGTTCTACACATAATTGTTAGCCTCCAAGACTTTGCTTACGACATGGTGCTGCATCATACCGGTTCCAGTGTCCCTTTGAGTTTTCGTACAATGGTGCAAACATGATTGGCAGAATGACTTCGACGTTGTCGCTGACAAGATTGCAGAAGTATTCGTTATTCCAGAAGTAGAGTGCTCGCTCTGCAACCTGGAAGTGGGGGCTGGCGACCGACTTGGCTAATTGGTTGAACAAAGGCTCTTGCACCTTTGCAAACTCGGCAGGGTCCATGACTTCAAAAATGTCTTCAACTTCGTTCAGGAACATGACCTCCTTGGTGCTGTTCACCTTGGGCCAATATCGGAGAAGACCCAAAACAACCTGCACATGTTAGCCTAGCTTGCTGGACTGGGCATCTAACCTTACCTCTTCTGTCAAAGCTGCATCCTTTTCTAGGAACTGAACAATGCAGTACGCCAGCTGTGGATGATACATGCTCAGACTCTTTACCTTGTGCAGCGGAATGAGCACCCTTGTCAGGAAAAGCTTGTGCTCTTCCTTCAAGGGCAGAGCAAAACCGTTAATGATGGAGCCGAGGATTTCGAGAAGCTCGGCAATTCCGTTAAATCGTTCCGTCTCATAGATGAATTGGAAGAAGACATTGTTGATGGACCGACGAATGTAGGAGCGGAGGTTTAGGAATTTGCCGTATATGCGATGAAGCGTCGTCTTCAAAAAGTCGCGTTCTCTGGGGTCTTCGGAATCGAAAAGCTCAAGTAGCTGGGAAGATTAGCTGCAGGACTGGTAATTGTTAAAAAATCAGGTACATACGTTGAGCACAAAACTGTGGTCTATGTATGCTTTGGCAATGTTTGTGTTGAAGTCCTGGCTCTCAATGAAGCGCAGGAAGAATTCGTAGACGACTTGAATGTGTGGCCATGCAACCTCCAACACAGGCTCGTCTTCTTCGGGGTCAAAAGCCTCGCCCTGTGGGTTCATGGGAGGTGGAATGGGTCGGAACAAGTTCTTAGCAAACATTTCCACGACGCGAGGATACATCTTCTCTGTAATGACCTGACGATTGTTGGCAACGTAGTCAAGCAACTCGTGCAGGGCCAGGCGCTTGATCTCCTTGGACTTCATGTCACCGCTGGCATCGTTAAAGTCGAAGATGATGTTGCATTGGTCGATCTTCTGCATGAACAGTTCCTCCCGCTTGTTTGGAGGCACCTCGTGGAATCCGGGTAGCTTCTCCAGTTCACGCTGACGCTGATCGGAAATGTCAAAACGCGATGAATGCTGCCTCTTTGGAGTCCTTATACCCTCAATATTGTCCTTGGGGGTCGCTTGAAGACGGTCGAATATGCCCGACTTCTGGCCCGCCTTTGGAGGCGCAAGGTCGCCAGGCATGGTCTCGGCAGCGCCAGGAGGGGGAACGTGCTGCAAGAATACTTAGTCTACGCAGGCCTTCTACATAAGTATGATGGGCAAGAGTACTTACAGGAGCGCTCGGGCTGATGACGACGCTCGGCGCCAGGGGCTGTCCAAGTCTAGAAGGCGTGCCTGGACCTGCAGCACCAGCATTGCCAGCATTGCCAGGACCCATCAGGCCCTGTCCAGCAAATGACTGCTGCCCACCTGCTAGAGAGCCCGACGAAGGCTGCTGGTTCTGTTGTAGCGACCCGTGGTGGGCTGCGGCGCCATCAGTAGCGGGCTGGTTCTTGCTTCGCGCGTCGGTGAGCTGCGTCTGTGATGAGGAAGGAGTGGCCTGGGCGGAGCCCGAGGGAGAATTCGAGGCACCGAGCGACGGCGAAGCAGTGCCCGAGTTTGAGTCCTTCTTCTTGGACGACTTTCCATCCTTGCTTCGAGAAAGCTGTTCAGACTAGACATGTTAGCCTCCGCGCATAGAGAGGGGCAGGGCACCGGGCGGTGGCCGCAGCGCAAGGGTTCAGGGAGGAAACGGAGACTTACGACCCTTTGCCGGAAACCCTTCATGATTGTGCAGGAGCGCTCAGGGCCAGGTCAAGCGCTGCGGAGGTGTCTGCGGAGACGGGCGTCCGAAATTGAGGCGAGCCTCTGGGCGTGTATCGAGGGGGGTCGCAATCCAAGAGCGCCAATGGGGTGCCAGAAGAGGAGCGCAGGCAGGGGAAATGACGACTGGGCAGGCGTGCAAGTCAGGTCGACATGGAGGACGAGGGGACGCGTGAGATGGTGGATGGAGGCTAGTGTGTAGCCGTCTTGGGATGCAGCACGGGGAGTCGGTGGAGGGCAGAGCTCGCGAGAGGGGGGAGGGAACAGAAGGCAGCTGAGGGGAGCCCCAACAACGGTGTGGTGACGTAGAGGCGAACCGGCAGAGAGAGCGAGGCGTGTAACTGAAGAGCTGGAGATGAGAGAATGAGCAGGTCGTCAACTGACAACTCAGGGCTGCTGCCAGACAGACGGCGTCGAGTGATTCGCGCTAGCCGTCCCGTAGCGAGGCCGTGCGTTTGGGATGTCGAGAGCCCCGCCGCGGCCGTCACGACATCATACACCCGATAGCACATGTACATACACACGGCCATGCGGCGACGGGCGCTTTGAGAGATGCGAGCCAGGGGCAGCGAAGGAGACAACGCACATAGACGACAAATAGGCTTTGGCGGCGTTGCATGGCTGCACGTCACCTGACCACCCGCGCCCATAACGAGCCATAAGGCAGATCCCCGGCACCATATATAGTAAGTAGTACTTTAGAGGGACGCTGCAAACGGGGCCTCGCATGCTCAGGGTCTGTGTGTGCGCCCTATTTGATAGTCCTTCTGCCGTGCTCGGGCAGACTCTGCAAAACACCACCACACGAGACTGCGTGTAGTTATACTCTGTGCCCTGTGAACAAAAAAATCTGTTGCAGTGCGCCATGAGTGACGAACAATCCACGCCCACTGCAAACGGCGAAAGCCAGCATGCATCGTGGCTGCCTATTCCATCGCGTGCCATCTCGGTTGTCGAGCATCCAGCCATCATCAAGAACGTGGAAAAGGGCATTGCCTCGTTGGGCGGGCCTGTCAAGCTGAGCAAGGTCAGCAAAAGTCTTTGTACTACAACTCCATGCCACACCCGCATGCTAACACGTAACCCAAGGGCCTGCGATCGAAACTGGAAACCACCGTTAACGCGGAGGGCGATGATGAACTGAAGAAGCTCATCTCTGTCTCTCTTCGTCCCGACGACCCCTTCGCCAAGCGTTTGCTATCCACCCCAGTGCGCACCAACAACCTACTCCTCAAAGTCACAGTCCCCAAGCGAACGGGTCGCAAACGAAAGCGCGACACTGCGGGGCCCTTTCTTGCTGAAGACGACATAGCCCGTGACAACAATCAGACATACGTCGATGCGCCAACAATCTACCGAAGCATCCAAGACAATGCATCCACATACAAGGTTGCTCTTGTTGGTGTAGTTGACGAGACTCACCGGTTCAGGAGTAAGTGCTGACTTCCTGACCACATTGAGTATCTGGTGCTGACTACTTAGATATGCCTGACTTGCAGTATGCCGCTTCTCACAACGACACAATGCTCGGCTTGCGTGATCACATTCTTTCCAGACGATGTAAGATTGAGTCCAAGTAGTCCCAAGACATGACTGATAATTTTTCAGATGACAAAGTAAAGAACTACAACATCAACACAGCAGCTGGTGCAGATCTCACCAAGACTGTCGGCCCATCTGCAGAGTTTCTGCAAATGCCAATCGCTTTCAACTACCGGTATGGTTACAATTCTGCGAATCCAACATTTACTAACCCCTAGCTAGATTCCAGCAAAACTCCAATGTCAAATACACCGACCAAGGTGTTGTCAATGTGCAGAGAAGTCTGTCTTATAACGCATACACCATTGTCAAACCCACCGACGAGCATGTGCCAAATGGACCGAGACCCAACCTACCCGCAGAGAGGGATCTCTCGCCTTATATGCAGTCGTTGATCGCCAACATTAGAGCCTTGCTCCTTGAACGACCTATTGTCACTCGCCAACTTCTGTACAACAGACTCGGGTGGAGCAAGCGAACCAAGCTCCGGCAAGCAGCTATATACTGTGGGTATTTCTTCGAGAGTGGACCTTGGCGAGAAGCACTTGTGCGTTGGGGGGTAGACCCTCGTAAGGATCCTAAATACCGCAAGTACCAAACGGTGTCTTTTCTCTCATATCTCAAATCGGGTATATCAAAACACCGCGCAGTTTTCGACCAACACGTCATGAAGCTAGCCAAGATGTCTCCGGAAGAGCTGGAGTCTGAGCATACTTTTGACGGTGTTCATGTCTCACAAACTGGAAATCTATTCCAATTCTGCGACATCACCGACCCTCTGATTTCGAAAATTCTTTCTACAAAGGATATCAGGACGACGTGTGCGCCGACCTTTCAAGGATGGTATCATGTGGGGACATGGGCTAAGGCGACGGTGATACTAAAGGATAAGATGAACACAATCATTGGTGGCGAGAAACCAGATGACTCAATATACCAGCGTGTTGTCGACTGGCCGGAACTATGGGACGACAAGGAAATGGCAGCTCAATATAAAGCAGAGATAGATGACCGCCAGGTACACCAAGAAAAGAGAAGAGAACACCAGGTTATGCACAACGTCCGTTGGGCTGCAAGAAACCCGCGATACACTTTCGAGAAAATGGAGGCAGAAAACGAACAAGAAAGGCAAGTGGATGATGCGGAGAATTTGGAAGACGTTGATGTTCCCGAAGATATGACAGAAGATCCTGTCATGGCTGACACGGTCTTGGATGCAGACCTCGACGCAGATGACGAGGGTGCTGACCAAGGTGGCGAGGGTGATGATGGCGATGATGAAGATAAAGAAGATACGATGCCAGATGATGAGCTGGACGAGGACATGTACGGGAGCTCAGACGGTGAAGATGACAATGATAGCCCTATCATGTCTCTTCGAGCCACGTCCGAGGGCCCCGCGCCTTTTGGAGGATACTATAGGGTATAGGGGATACAAACTGATTCCCATAGATATTAGTGAGACATGAAGTGCATTTTTTCTATTCTCTGATACTGAACGAGCGCAACTTTGACTTGAAAATGACTCTTTCGTTGATGAGCTGGTTGCTGCAAAACCCCACACAGGTTGGGAACACGTGAATTGGAAACAGCGCACTCAAGTTCAATGGACCACCGTGACACTAATGACTCCCTGATATTCATATAGACCAAGAAAACAGGTATACTTAGTACGCAGTATATGCATGCGGGGTGTCAGGACTATGCTTTCAGCCTTGGGTATAGTGATAGTAAGAGCGACCCACTTTTCCATGCTTGGCTTGGGTGCAACTCGGATCGTCTGAGCTTTCGTTTTCATAACCTCACGCGAAATCGCACCACCACCGACATCACCCCTCGCCCACGCAACGCCGGCTCAACCGTCCAGTAGCCTCCCTCATCACCTCGAAAAGCTAGCCGCCAGCTAATTGAACCGCACCATGCTCTTCATGCGCGCCGCGTCAAAGGTCAGCCGGGTGGCAGTCCCGGCCTACCGAGCACCTACCGTTGCATTGAACGCTCAGCGCACCTTCTCGCAGTCGGCTATCCGAAAGAGCGATGCGCACGCTGAAGAGACGTTTGAGGAGTTTACCGCCAGGTACGAGGAATCCATGGAGGGGCTTGGACGATTGGGGAGAAATAGTGGGACCACGAACTACGGACAGCCATTGGGTTCGATTGACCGCATCTAGAGCTGCAGCGCTGACTTTTGTGTCTCCATTGTAGATATGAGAAGGAGTTCGAGAAGGTCAATGATGTTTTTGAGCTTCAGGTATGTTTGTTGTGCCCCAGCATACGGCCCGCACCGGTATCACCCGAGCTGCATTGAGCCAGCTGGTGGACTGCTGTGAATGAGAGCTATGCGCTAACACGTTGCAGCGAAACCTGAACAACTGCTTCGCCTACGATCTCGTCCCCTCCCCCGCAGTCATCACTGCCGCTCTCCGCGCTGCCAGGCGTGTCAATGACTTCCCCTCGGCTGTCCGAGTTTTCGAGGGTACGTTTCTCATTATACCCCGCCCATGTGTATCTGGACGGTTTACGCAGCGGCGGGGCGTGGAACATGTCACAAGATGATGCGACTTTGGGGTGTGACCAGCCACGGAGCTTTGATTACTAACATACGTCACAGGTATCAAGTTCAAGGTGGAGAACAAGGGCCAATACGCCGAGTACCTTCAGGAGCTTGAGCCGATACGCGAGGAGCTTGGTATTCCCCTCAAGGAGACCCTCTACCCTGAGGAGAAGTAGATCGCAGGCTGGTATGCTCGCTATCCGATTATCTCCTTCTTGACATCGAATACTTTGGAGCGCCCAATGTAAATGCCATATTCCAATTTCCTTTACTAGACAGAAGACCGGAAGCGAACGTGGCCTGTACAACTGTGTGATGTATTGCAGCATGAATGGTGGTCAACGTATGCCAAGGCGGGTTGGTGGTGATGCAGAGTGCAGATATTTAGATGCAGCAGGTAGATGGAATGAGATTTGCAAGTTCAAACACATTTAGGACATGCTCGAAATCTTGATAATTCGGTAGGCATATGTGGTAGTACGAATATCATATATCCTCGTTCGAACACACAAAATATCTCCAGTCAGGGTTGCAGTCATCAACACACTTGCCGGCGGACACGATAGGCTCAATGCCACAGACCGGGGATTTGTAAACGCCGATGGCGCTAAGCCCAACTCGCACAGATGCAGGGGCAAAGCAGCCCAATCAGCGGCAGGCAGTCACGGAACTTGCCGGTTCAGAGTCCAGGGCATTCCCACCTCTGCGACCAGTCGTCAGTTGAGTGCTCTGCAGAGCTCAAGACGCGACCTCAACCAGCACCTGCTGGACGCGCCTTCCCACCCCACCACCAGTCCTCGTTTTCTCATAACGATTTTAATGACCAACCGGGCCATCTAGCCCATCCCTTCTTTTTCACATTTTAATATTCCCCATTGCAACCACCTGCCGCTGTTCCTGCACACGACTGCGCCGTTACCAGAGCAAATGCGCCTGCCTTCTGCCACACCGGCCGCGCAACCCACAGAGTAAATACGACACTGTACGGCGCATTCTGAGAGGCCTCCACACAAGGGGAGCAGCAGCTGTGGGCTGCAAACATTCTCGCCATGGCATCTCACAACTTCGAGGCTATGGCCTCCAAACTAGACGACCCTAACTCTGGTAACGAAACAATTCAGATCTGACGGCCACGATCGCACGCGGTCGCGCATATTGAGAAACTTGAACAGAGGCTGACTATGACACAGATCTGAGAGCAAAGGGCACCCAGGCCATTGAAATCCGGGACAACATCGAGAGCTACTGCCAAGGACCGCAATACAGCGCATTCCTGAACCACCTAGTTCCCGTGTTCCTCAAGATACTCGATGGCAATCCAGTATTCATATCCACATCGCCCGAACAGGTGAGCGCAAAACCCGCAGCAATAAAGGCAGCCTTCTGACTCAGAAACAGCGGATACGAAACTGCATCCTCGAAATCCTGCACCGCCTGCCCATGAACCCGACCGAGGCGATCGAACCGCATGCGGCAAAGATTGTGGATAAACTCATGAGTCTGGTTAAGTTGGAAAATGAGGACAATGCGGTTTTGTGCATGAAGACCATTATGGATTTCCAGCGCCACCAAACCAAAGCCCTCGCGGACCGCGTTCAGCCTTTCCTCGACCTGATCCAAGAAATGTTTGAGACAATGGAGCAAGCCGTGCACGACACATTCGATACAAGTGCGCCTGCGTCAACCTCGTCAGGCGTCCCCTCGACCCCGAACAATCACCAGTTTTCGCAATCTCCTCGTCCCAATTCGCCAGCAACTACGCTGAGTTCCAGCTCCGCAGGCGATCTTGGCTCGGAGCACCAGCAGACGCGCATGCTGCTCAAGGGAATGCAGTCGTTCAAGGTTCTCGCAGAGTGCCCGATCATTGTGGTATCACTATTCCAGGCCTACCGGAACTGCGTGAACAAGAATGTAAAACTCTTCGTTCCGCTTATCAAAAATGTGCTTTTGCTCCAAGCGAAGCCGCAAGAGAAGGCGCATGAAGAGGCCAAGGCCCAGGGCAAGATTTTTACTGGTGTCAGCAAGGAGATTCGGAATCGAGCTGCTTTTGGCGATTTCATCACCGCTCAAGTTAAGACCATGAGCTTTTTGGCTTATCTCCTTAGAGTCTACGCAAATCAGCTGAATGACTTCTTACCAACATTACCGGATATCGTTGTGCGCCTACTCAAGGACTGCCCACGAGAAAAGTCGGGTGCGCGGAAGGAGCTACTGGTAGCTATACGGCATATCATCAACTTCAACTTTCGCAAAATCTTTCTGAAAAAGATTGACGAGCTACTGGATGAGAGGACCCTGATTGGAGACGGACTTACCGTGTATGAAACCATGCGCCCGCTTGCATATAGTATGCTTGCAGATCTCATTCACCATTTGCGAGATTCGCTTTCCAAAGAACAGATTCGCCGCACAGTCGAAGTGTACACAAAGAACCTGCATGACAGCTTTCCGGGGACCAGTTTTCAGACTATGAGTGCGAAACTGCTACTGAACATGGCAGAGTGCATCGCAAAGTTGGAGCCCAAGGAAGATGCTCGGTACTTCTTGATCATGATTCTCAATGCCATTGGGGACAAGTTTGCGGCTATGAACCGTCAGTATCACAACGCTGTTAAACTCTCGGCACAGTACAGCCAACCATCAATTGATGCGACTGACGAAAATCACATGGCCGTTCAGGACAGTCCTCCAGACTGGGATGAGATTGACATCTTCAACGCGACACCCATCAAGACATCGAATCCCCGGGACCGAAGTTCTGACCCAATTGCTGACAACAAGTTCTTGTTCAAGAACCTATTGCACGGACTCAAAAATCTCTTTTACCAGTTGCGAGCGTGCAATCCGGCCAAGATCAAAGAAGAGATTGATCCAGCAAATGCGTCGGCCAATTGGCATGAAGTTTCCTTTGGTTACAATGCTGAAGAGGTCGAGGTTCTCATTAAGCTTTTCCGCGAAGGTGCGAAGGTGTTCCGTTATTATGGCACCGACAAGGCGCCCGAGACTCAAGGCATGTCACCAGGAGATTTCATGGGCAACCAGCATATGATGTCGAGTGGCAAAGAAGAGAAGGATCTACTGGAGACGTTTGCGACAGTTTTCCACCACATTGACCCAGCCACATTCCACGAAGTGTTTTCATCCGAGATACCCCATTTGTACGATATGATGTTCGATCACCCGGCATTACTCCATGTTCCACAGTTTCTTCTTGCTTCCGAGGCCACATCCCCCAGTTTCTCGGGCATGTTGCTACAGTTCCTCATGGATCGGATTGAAGAGGTTGGCACTGCAGATGTCAAGAAGTCATCCATTATGCTTCGCCTCTTCAAGTTGTCCTTTATGGCAGTTACACTCTTTTCCGCTCAAAACGAGCAAGTCCTCTTGCCGCACGTCAGCAAGATCATTACGAAGTCCATTCAGCTATCAACGACTGCTGAGGAGCCCATGAACTATTTTCTCCTGCTCAGGTCGCTCTTTAGGAGCATTGGCGGTGGTAGGTTCGAGCATCTATACAAGGAGATTCTTCCTCTTCTAGAGATGTTGCTTGATGTTCTCAACAACCTTTTGTTGACGGCGCGCAAGTCTGCAGAAAGAGACTTGTTCGTTGAGCTTTCTCTTACCGTACCTGCGAGGTTGAGCAACCTTCTACCGCATCTTAGCTACCTGATGAGACCGCTGGTCGTTGCTTTGCGAGCTGGATCTGATCTTGTCGGTCAAGGACTTCGTACTCTGGAGCTTTGCGTGGATAACCTCACCGCTGACTATCTGGATCCCATCATGGCACCCGTGATAGATGAATTGATGGCTGCTCTATGGGAGCATCTCAAGCCGAATCCATATAGCCACTTCCATGCCCATACGACAATGCGCATCCTTGGTAAACTCGGTGGTCGCAACCGCAAATTCATCACAGGGCCACCAGAACTCGACTTCAAGCCGTACTCGGACGATCAGTCCTCTATCGACATACGTCTCATTGGATCAACCAAAGACCGAGCGTTTCCTGCGGCAATCGGAATTGACACCGCAATCGCAAAGCTCTACGAGGTCCCCAAGACACCCGCGGCCAAGAAGTCAGATACATTCCACAAGCAGCAGGCCCTCCGCCTCATCACAGCCCACACAAAGCTGCTGGTCGGCTTCGACAGCTTGCCTGAGGACTTTGCACAGCTGGTCCGCCTGCAAGCCAACGACTTGTGTGCCAAGAAGTTCGATGCCGGTTACGACATGCTCACTGCGTCGGAGCGTGAGAAGTCAATCACCAAGAAGAGCGTGGAGCAGGAGACTTTGAAGAAGTTGCTGAAGGCTTGCATCTTTGCTGTGTCCATACCTGAGTTGAAGTCTGATGCTGAGGCTCTGGTGAATAACTTGGCGAAGCATTTCACACTCCTGGAACTTGGAACCCAGTTCGCAACGCTCAAACACAAGACAAAGCCGTTTGATGTCCATTCGGGCGAGGGACCCGTCGTGATCGAAACTGACGTTATTTCGGAAGCCATCGGCGAATCTCTAGCTTCAGAGCACGCTGCTGTGCGCGACGCTGCGGAACAAGTCATCATAACCATGCGCGATGCCACAAAAGCCATTTTTGGAAATGACGGCTCTCTCGACAAGTTTGTTTTCTTCACTGAGCTTTCCAGCACTTTCTGTCACAACTGCCATGCGGATGACTGGTTCATGAAGTCTGGCGGAACTCGTGGTATTGAGATCATGATCAAGCAGCTAGGTCTTCCTCAGACTTGGTTGGTGCCTCGCCATTTCGAACTTGTCCGGGCTTTGAACTTTGTCATGAAGGACATGCCCATCGATCTGGACTCGAAAACGCGCATTCAAGCGGAAGGACTTATCCAAGATCTCATCCGGCGATGCCACAAGAAGATCAAGAAGGAAGACTTTGATAAGGGCAACAACATTACGCTGAGGCTTTGTCAGCAGCTCGTGGGTGACCTGTCGCACATGAATAAAAATGTGCGTGACGCGACACAGAAGGCTTTCCAAGTGCTGTCCGATGTCACTGAACTGAGCGTGAGCGATCTCATCACACCCGTCAAAGACAGGCTCATTCTGCCTATTTGGACAAAGCCACTCCGAGCGTTGCCCTTCAGTATTCAGATTGCCTACATCGATGCCATCACCTTCTGTCTGAAGCTCAAGAACAACATTCTCGAGTTCAATGAGCAATTGACAAGGTTGCTTATGGAATCCCTCGCACTAGCAGACGCCGAAGACGAACATCTTGCGAGCAAGCCCTTTGAGCAAAGGAACGCCGACCACATTATCAATCTGCGGGTAGCCTGTATTCGACTTCTCTCCACTGCGCAGAGTTTCCCCGAGTTCAGTACTACCCCACCAAACCAGACGTTCCTCCGCATCATCGCTGTCTTCTTCAAGTGTCTCTATTCAAAGTCCCCTGAGGTCATTGAGGCAGCCAACATTGGACTTTCGGGTGTCATCTCAGCGACCAACAAGCTACCCAAAGATGTGCTTCAAAGCGGACTTCGACCCATTTTGGTCAATCTTCAGGATCCACGAAAGCTTTCTGTCGAAAACCTTGATGGCCTTGCCCGTTTGCTGAAGCTGCTCACAAACTACTTCAAGGTGGAGATTGGAACTCGTCTTCTTGACCATCTCAAGAGCATCGCCGATCAAAACAGTCTTCAGAAGATCTCATTCACCATGATTGAGCAAAATTCCAAGATGAAGATTGTGACTGGCATCTTCAACATCTTCCATCTGTTGCCACCGGCGGCTGCTACATTCTTGAAGCAGATCATCGAAAAGGTCATCGAGTTGGAGAGTGCACTTAGGAGAACGCATTACAGTCCATTCAGAGAACCTCTGATCAAGTACCTGTGCATGTATCCGAAGGAAGCCTGGGACCATTTTGCCCCCAATCTGAAGGATCACACCCAAGGACGCTTCTTTGCCCAGCTGCTCCAAAACCCGGCAAGCGAGGCCCTCCGCAAGCAGGTCACAGAAGATATTCCAGGTTTCTTGAGTGCCATCAACCCAGAGGGTACTGATAAGGAGAAATGCCAAGCTCAGCTCAATGGTATTCACATTGCCTATGCTCTGTGTCAATGCGAAGAGACTAGCAAGTGGCTTGTTTCAGACGCAGAGCTACGCAAAGGACTTTTCGAAGCAGCTCGATCGTTGGAAAAGAAGCTCAGGGCAAACACCCTCGACGCGGAACTGCGTTTGGCGACTGAACAGGCTGGCGACCAGATCATGATCATCTTTACCACGTACCTCAAGCATGAGCCGAGCAGTCTGGATTTCTTCTTTGAACTTGTCGACGCTGTCACATCCGAGGAATTCAAGGCTTCTCCACGGCTGTTTGACTTTATCTACGAGCGTATCATTTCCAGCGACTCTGTGGATTACTGGAAGACAATCGTGAACAAGTGCATTGACCTGTACACGTCACGCAATTCGTCACAAAAGACGAAGACTTTCATCTTCCGGCACATTGTCAATCCCATCTTTGCCATGGACGTAAAGCGCAACTGGGAAGCCTTGTTTGACCCGAAAGCCAAGGGTACCAAGTTCATGGATAAGGCCATGACCGAAACCATCCATAGCCGGCTTTGGAAGCCACAATCGACACTCGAGCTTTCAGAAGACACCGCGCAGCTTGGTGTAGATCATTCACGCATGGAGCTTCTCCAACTTACCACCCTGCTCCTGAAACACTACCCTGGTATGATCCAAGAAGCCCGTAAAGATGTCATCAAGTTCGCTTGGAACTACATCAAGCTTGAAGACATCATCAACAAGTACGCTGCCTACGTGCTCATCGCCTTTTTCATTGCCGCTTTCGATACACCTGTTAAGATTGCTGTGCAAGTCTATCAAGCCCTGCTCAAGGCACATCAGAATGAAGGTCGTTCACTCGTGATGCAAGCGCTTGAACTCATGGCTCCTGTCTTGAAGAAGCGGATGCCAGTGCTGCCTGGGTCAGACTCTAAGATGCCTCGCTGGATTCAGTTCCCTCGCAAGATTCTCTCAGAAGAGAGTTCTAATCTACAGCAGTTGATGAGCATCTTCAACTTCTTGGTTCGACACCCAGATCTCTTCTACGAAGGAAGAGAGCATCTTTCGCCAATCATCATCACAGCACTATCCAAAATCGCGCAACCTCCGAATCCCTCGGCTGATGCAAAGAAACTTGCATTGAATTTGATCCGCCTGATCAGGACTTGGGAAGAACGTACAGCAAGTGAGAGTGGCGGCTCATCGGATCGACAGTCGGAGTCGCCGCAGGCTCTTAAGAGGCGTGCTGACGGATCAGCCGTGGTTCCAAGTTCCGCGCCGAAGGGCTTTGTTGCAGGTGCTCCAATCCGGATGATGTTGATCAAGTATCTTATCCAGTTCATTGCATACCTGCCAGAGCGCTTCCCCGTTGCTTCGCCAAAGCCCAAGGATGCCACTGCCGCCGCCCCCAATACCGCGCAACCTGCTGAGATCTGCAGGAAGGCTGTGCAGCTTCTGCACGACTTGCTTTCACCACGACTATGGAACGATCTGGATCTCGATCTTATGCTTACCAAGAAAATCGAGGAGATTCTTCTCACTGAGATGAAGCAGGAAGACAAGGCTGAGGTTTTCAATACTCGTATGATCAACACGCTTCAGATTGTCAAGGTCATCGTCAATGTTAAGCCTGATGACTGGGTTTTGCAGCGCATCCCGCAATTTCAGAAGATCCTCGATAAGCCCATTCGATCCGAGAACCCCGATGTCCAAGCCAGCCTACATGCAACGGACGAATCTGAGGATGGTGCTATGAAACTGAAGCCTATTCTCAAGCGCATTCTAGAGGTGATGCCTGAACCCGTTACTGACGATGAAGGAAATATTGAGGAGTCGCCTTCTACCGAGTTCGTCAACTTCCTCGGTACCATCGCTACTGAGGCACTCTCCAATAGCTCTTATGTCAGCGCGATCAACATCCTCTGGACCTTGTGCCAGAAGCGACCCGAGGAGATTGATCAACACATTCCGCAAGTCATGAAGGCATTTCAAGGCAAGATGGCCAAGGATCATCTCGCAGGCAACAGCGGAGTTCCCGGACAACCTGTGCCACCTGCTATGCGCCCTGAAGGAGCCAATCCTCCCACGGATCCTCGCGAGATTGAGATTCAAACAGACCTGGTACTCAAGACTGTCGACATCTTGGCTGCCCGGATGAACGAACTCGGTGAGAACCGAAGGCCATATCTCAGTGTCCTTGCATCACTGGTCGAGCGATCGCAAACCAACTCGGTCTGTATGAAGGTACTGGATCTTGTCGAAGAATGGATCTTCCGCTCCACTGAGCCTGTACCGACTCTTAAAGAGAAGACTGCAGTACTCAGCAAGATGCTGCTGTTCGAACATCGGGCTGACACCTCGCTGTTGACTCGCTTCTTGGATCTCGTTATTCGCATCTACGAGGACCCCAAGATTACGAGGAGCGAGCTGACTGTACGCATGGAGCACGCCTTCTTGATCGGTACCCGTGCGCAAGATGTCGAGATGCGTAACAGATACATGGCCATCTTTGACAAGAGCTTGAGCCGTACTGCGGCCAGTCGCCTCAGCTACGTCCTGGCTTCTCAAAACTGGGATACCCTTTCTGACAGCTATTGGCTCAGTCAGGTCATTCATTTGATGTTTGGCTCAGTCGAGATGAACACTCCAGCGCAGCTTCATTCAGAAGACTTCCGCCTTATGCAACCTAGCACGTTGTTTGGAACTTATGCTCGAGACTCCAGGATTGGAGATGTCATGGTTGATGACGAGCTGGAGAACCTTATCATCAGCCATCGCCGCTTCTGCAACCAGCTTGCTGATGTCAAGGTCAAGGACATTTTCGAACCGCTCGGTCATTTGCAGCACACTGACAGTAACCTGGCACACGACATTTGGGTGGCTTTCTTCCCACTAGCCTGGACTGCACTTACAAAAGACGATCAGAGCGACCTTGAAAAGGGCATGGCAGCTTTGCTCACGAAGGACTACCACTCCCGCCAACTCGATAAACGACCCAACTGTGTTGCAACCATGCTCGATGCTATCGTGCATTCCCGCCCACGGGTCAAGTTCCCACCTCACATCATGAAGTATCTGGCCCAGACGTACAACGCGTGGTACACTGCTGCAGTGTACATGGAAGAATCTGCCATTTCCCCCGTCGTTGACGTCGAAAAACTGCGTGAGAGCAACCTGGATGCTCTGTTGGAGATTTACAGCGGCCTACAAGAAGACGACCTGTTCTACGGGACATGGCGTCGACGTTGCCAATTCATTGAAAGCAATGCTGCTTTATCGTACGAGCAGTGTGGCATTTGGGATAAGGCCCAGCAAATGTACGAGGCTGCACAAATCAAAGCCCGCACATCTGTTCTTCCCTTCAGTACCGGCGAGTATATGCTCTGGGAAGATCACTGGGTCATCTGCGCACAGAAATTGCAACAGTGGGAGATTCTGAGTGACTTTGCTAAGCATGAGAACTTTAACGATCTCTACCTGGAGTCAACCTGGCGCGTCTTTGATGCCTGGCAGAATGCCGAAACCCGCGAACAGCTCGATGCGACTATCAAAGCTGTTAGCGATGCACCAACACCGCGAAGAGTCTTCTTCCAGACCTTCATGTCGTTGCTCAAGCTCCACAACAAGCAAGAGTCGCAACCAGAGTTCCATCGACTTTGTGATGAGTCCATCCAGCTCTCCATTAGGAAATGGCACCAGCTTCCACGACGCATCACCCAGGCACACATCCCGCTCTTGCAGCATTTCCAGCAACTTGTTGAGTTGCATGATGCTAGTGTCATTTGTCAGAGTCTTGCTCAGACTACTCAAGTAAACCTGGATGTCAAATCGCAGGAGCTCAAGTTGCTCCTCAGCACCTGGCGCGATCGCCTGCCGAACTTCTGGGATGACATCAACGCATGGCAGGATCTCGTCACTTGGCGCCAGCATATCTTCCAGCTCATTAACGGTGTCTACTTGAACCTGCTGCCTCCAAACCAGAACAACGCCAGCGGCAACTCGTTCGCATACCGAGGCTACCACGAGACTGCATGGATCATCAATCGCTTTGCACATGTGGCACGCAAACACAACTTGCCCGAAGTGTGCATCAACCAGCTTGGACGAATCTACACTCTTCCCAACATTGAAATTCAAGAGGCCTTCTTGAAGCTCCGTGAACAGGCAAAGTGTCACTACCAGATCAAGGCCGATCTCAATAGTGGCCTAGATGTGATTAATAACACCAATTTGAACTACTTTGGTCCGAATCAGAAGGCAGAATTCTACACTCTCAAGGGTATGTTCCTGGCTAAGTTGGGTCAGAAGAACGAAGCTGGTGAAGCGTTTGGCACTGCGTTGTACTTTGACATTAAGCTGCCAAAGGCATGGGCTGAGTGGGGACGTTACAACGACATGCTGTTCAAGGAGGAGCCACAGAACCTGGAGAGGGCAGAGGCAGCGCTCAGCTGCTACTTGGAAGCTGCCAGCCAATTCAAGAACGCCAAGTCCAGGAAACTGCTTGGACGTGTTCTGTGGTTACTCAGCTTGGACAACCCGGAGCGCAAATTGGCGGAGAAGTTTGAAGAGTTCAAGGGTGATACGCCAGCGTGGTACTGGATTACTTACATTCCGCAGTTGTTGAACAGTCTGTCCCGACAGGAAGCTCCTATCGCGAGATCCATTCTTGGAAAACTGGCAAAGACGTATCCACAGGCACTATACTGCCATCTCCGCACGACACGAGAAGACATGGCTGTACTCAAGAAGACGCATGAGCAGAAGGAAGCAAAGGAAAAGGCGGCGAAGGCGAAGCAGCAACAAGCGCAAGCTTCACCAGCAACGAAACAAGCTTCACCCGAATCTGGTAACCAGGCAGCGGCCGCAGGCACTGATACCAAGCCTGCAGCCAACGGAACGGCCAACGGTACAGTCAAGACAGAAGGTGCGGCGCAAGGCAGTCCGAAGGCCGGCAACGCACCCGCCCCTGCCGATGCTCCTCCAGCACCAAAGAAGCCATGGGACCATGTCGAAGAGATCAGTGCTATCCTTAAGACGGCTTTCCCACTACTCGCGCTATCCATGGAGACAATGCTCGACCAAATCCAGAAGAACTTCAAGTGCCCTCCTGACGAAGATGCTTACCGACTGATCGTAGCTCTGCTAAACGACGGGCTGTCTTATGTGGGCCGCCAGCCAAATCTCTACGCACGCGAGATCAAACTACCAGCATCGACCGAAGCTAACATCACGCGTTTCGCTGAGTCTGTTCTGCCACCGCACATTCGCAAGGCTTTCGAGAAGGACTTTGTTACCAACAAGCCGACAATGTACGAATACATTCAGAAGTTGCGGACTTGGCGGAATCGCTTTGAAGAAAGGCTCGACCGAAGGAAGCTCACGGTGCCACTTGAGCAATATACGCACCAACTCAGCGAGTTCCGTTTCCTCAAGTTTGACGATGTCGAGGTACCTGGACAATATCTGCAGCACCGAGACAAGAACTCCGACTTTGTGCGCATCGAACGCTTCCTTCCCGACGTGGAACTGGTGCGCGGCATTGGCATCTGTCATCGCCGTCTCAGGATTCGTGGCCATGATGGAAGCATTCATCCTTTTGCTATCCAATTCCCTGCTGCTAGGAGCTCAAGGCGTGAAGAGCGCATTGTCCAACTGTTCCGCATCTTCAACGGTATCTTGGCGAAGCGCAAGGAGAGCCGCAGGAGGAACTTGCAGTTCCACCTTCCGCTTATGATTCCAATCACACCCAGTGTGCGCATGGTGCAGGATGATGCGTCGTACATCAACATGCAGGGTATCTACGAGGATTACTGCCGTAAGAATGGCATCAATAAGGACGAGCCCATACTCTTTAGTATCGAGAAACTGAGAGCTCTCCAGCCTGTAAGTGTTGGACGTAACACATTGGTTGGTGAACAAGAACTAATACAAACCGAACAGAAAAACCTGGAACACGCCAACAGTATCCGCCTCGAAACCTTTGCTGCTGTTCAAGAGAAATATGTACCTCCAACAGTTATCCAGGACTACTTCCGCGCCACGTTCCCCACCTTTGACGACTTCTGGCTATTCCGTCGCACATTCAGCTACCAGCTTGCCGCTCTTACGTTTATGACGTACGTTATGCACATGAACACGCGCTTCCCACAGAAGATCAGCGTATCCCGTGCCAGCGGCCGCATCTGGGGATCTGAATTGATTCCCAGCATGGCTGTCGGCAAGCCCATTCTACACAACTCGGAGCCTGTGCCTTTCCGTCTGACGCCCAACTTGCAAACAATCATGGGCCCGCTCAATCTCGAAGGCATCTTTGCTCCCAGCGTCATGACTGTGGCTCGATGCTTGATTGAACCCGAGGGCGAGCTGGAAATGCAACTCAGCATCTTTATGCGCGATGAAATGAACCACTGGTTCACCAGCCAGCACAAGGCTAATCAGTTGACACCAGAGGTCCTTAGAGAGAGTGTCCAGAACAACAGCGATTTAGTGGTCAAGAGGGCTAGTGCTATTGGTAGCCTGCCCACTGGAGCTAATCTGCCGGCAAACCAGACTGTGGTTGATCTCGTTGCTGTAGCGGTACACCCGGCCAAGTTGAGCCAGTGCGATCCGCTCTGGATGGCATACTTGTAGGAGACTTAGAGATATGGGTGTATAGGTGTTGGAGGATTGGTTTCTTTTTGGTCAAGTTTGTTTGATCAAGTGGTGATGGGGATGTTTTTTTTTAGCGTTGGCGTTTTGTTGTCATTATCGGACGGATTGGAGAGATATCGTATGTGTATTTTTGGTTTTGGCATGGCGCTTTGGAAGGGATTTGAGGAAAAACACGTTTGTCGATGGTGCTTTCGATGACCTATCCACTGTGTTCATTGTTTTGTGTTTTTGTACTATTTTGGAAGCAATCGACCTGTTCAGTATTCAGGAATTCTGTTAGACCTGTAAGATGGATTGAATGTAAATTATAGTCAGGATTTGTGTGTATACGAGTACCCTTTGTGAGATTCTTTCCCAATGCTAGCTGTCTTGATGGATTCCCACGACTCTCTTCAGACAGGTTTACTCTTCCATATCAGTGGAAGTACCTATGCCACTCTGCACTTTGCTCACCTCTCGCCACCTCTCCCGTCTGTACTACGCAAGCAAACTTGCCGGCATATGGATACGAACTCTGTGTAGCAACTTTTCATTCGGCCCGACCCGGCTCATTTCACTAGCACCAGGCAACCTAACTACTGTTACTCCGCGAGCACCTGCCGCTTACGAGCATCTGCGCAATCTTATCGATCGGTGTGGGTAACTCAGATTAGCGTCTGTGATCTAAGATACGCGTATCGAGGTTCGAAAGTCGGCAGCTCGGATGTCCCCGAGCCCATGTTTCTTGTCGCATTGAATGAAGAAAGGGTATATGCAACTCAAAAGCTGAATAGTAACAGCTCCACTATCATGTCTAGATAAATGAATCCTACGAGTATTTTGCTAAACACTGCATTTAGCCAAAAGCCCATTTAGGCAAAGCAACACCATCGCACCCCCTCGCCTGCCTCCACACACGATAACCCTCAAACACCAACTTGGGCAGCTCCAGTGGTGAAGGCCTCTCCTCGGGGGTCCGCGCCAGACACTTCCGCACCATCTGCACCAGATGTCTACACCCCGTATACCGCCTCCCCAGCGGCCTATGCCGTACTAAAACCTCATCGGGAACCTGCGCCATACGCGCAAGACAATGCAACACGAGTCCCACACTGTAGACATCACTCCACACACTGCCCTCACGCTCCGGCGCCTCAAACCGTGGATCCCCGCGCCCCAGCAATCGCGGATAGCGTGAACAGCTATCCGGCGGCGCTCGCACGCATCCAAAATCGCCCAGCACAACGCACGGATAAAGCGTATGCGCATCCGCACCTCTACTATACGCGCTACCATTGCGCGTTAAGAAGACGTTACCAGGCTTGATATCGCCATGTAGCATGGAATCCCAACCTTGCTTCTTCACCGCAGCTTTACCCCGAAAAGCACCGTCTCGTGTAGCGGCGTAATCGGCTCCTGTGCTCAGATAGCATAGTGCGAGGGATAGGTGCCAGAAGACACGGAAGACGAAGCCTTCGTCGTGTAAGCGGCTGTTGTGTGCGTTGAAGCGTAAGATCAAAGTGTCGAGGCTGCCGAGCTCGCAGTGTTGCATGTAGATTGAGATTAGAGAGGTGGAAGGGGAATAGATGGAGGTGAAGATGGAGACGAGGTGTGGGTGTGGGTTGCAGAGGTGCATAGCGCGGATTTCGCGTTTCGCAGCGTGGGAGGGGAGGAGGCGCTTTTCGATGTAGACCTTGGCCGTGGGGAGGTGCTTGGTTAGGTAGATGCCTTGGTTGTGGGCGCCGGCGTCGCCGTAGTGGGTTAGTTTTTCGAGGGTTTGGAAGGGGTTTGGGGGGAGGTTGTAGGGCATGTTGGGTTAGCTGTGATAGTCATATGGGTATATTATGTGTCTCTTGGGCATTTCGCCTAGCAGGTAAGGTGGAAGCATCTCTTTTTTGAGGTCTGGGAGTGCCATGGTGGATTGGTGATGGCAAACGGCCATGTCTACTGATGTGGTTGATATGGGCGTTTGGAGAGAACGTGTAAAGGTGGAGAGGTAACTGATGACGCTCTACGCATACACGTCGTTGGCACTCTACAGGTATATTTACATATCATTCAATATTCGATTCCAAATCCCCAGAAATGTGATTAACGTTTAGCACCCTGCTCACCGCCATGCAACGGTTGCTAGCGCCAAGTAGGACCGACGGGATAACCTGGTAGAATGTACTTAGCGCGACTAGAGTGCGTATATCCTCATCTGCCGGGAATGCTGGGGTTTATCAAAACTGGGGTAAATTACCTGCCGATTGCGGGGTTCAAAGACACTAACCCTATAGGCATTATCCTCGGATCTTGATCACGGCACCAGGAACCAAGTAGCTGCATGGTACTTTGTGTATGTATAAAACGTTAGCTACATGCCCATGACTTGTTCTCCTGTTTCACCTACGCTTCTGCTAGTAATTCCATAATCTAGGTATATATCTCGGCAACACTGCTCATTCATCATGCATTTTCTATACCCTCTTGCTACTGCCATCGCCACGCTGGCACAGTTCACCATGGCACAAGACGAAGCTGTACCGCCGCAGTTGACTCTGCTCTACCGAATGGAGGCTTTGCTCTCACCCCCAATCAATATTGAAGATATTCCTTATGGACAAACGCGCTCGATTATCCCCATCATCGGAGGCACCTTCAAGGGACCAAGACTGTCTGGTAAGTAGTTCAAGATGTCGTCTTCATTGTGAAAGTCGGTGGGAAGAAAAGGGGGCTGTCAAAATGGCTTGACTCCTGGACGCTCCCCCCTTTCGCAGAGAATGACGTCACACGATGCTACAGGTCTAATCTCACATACAGGCAAAATCCTGAATATTGGCGCCGACTGGCTTTTGGTGGACAACAGTGGAAAGACACGACCGGATACGCGTTATGTGCTCCAGACAGACGCCGGCGAGATTATTTACATTCAGACCGAGGGTCTGCCGCCAAAAGACAACCTGGACAGCACACCCAACATGCTGAGGGGCAAGTTCGAGACGAGCAGAAACAATACCGTCGCGTGGTTGAACGATGTCGCCGCCATTGCTGTACTACGGGTGGGCAAGCCAAATACTGTGCTCATTGATATGTGGGAGGTACGTCATCTGCCCTTTATCCAAGTTAAACAGAAATCTGCGGAAAAAAGCTGACTTGAAAATATAGGCAACGCCAGCTCCAGAGAGCAGCAAGCTGTAAGAGCAAATCAAACCCGTTGTACATAGCCGAATAAAAAAAAATGTAATAGTGATTCTAGGAATTGTACCGAAACGTAAATGGGCTTTCGAGCGATTGCAATGCCGAGATGATACGCTTGTGGGGCTAGTGGCCGAAAAAAACTTAGTGGCTCCAGTGTTGTGTGTGTTCGTAGCGCCGACTTCGCTCAATTAGCCAGTTTGTGAATATACCTCTAGACATCCTTACCAAACTAGATTTAATTTTAGTCACATAAGTACTACTTAGTTTACCTTGAAACTTACACCCGTAAATCTGAATTACCAAAAAAAAAACAATGGATTCGTCATGGCATCTCCTCCCGCAAGACCTACTAGACCTGCAAATCGGCCAAATCGACCTCCTCCTCGCAATGTACCCAGACGACCTCACCCTCTCTGACACCGCGCACTCGACCCTCGCCCTGCTCCGTGACGACAGCGACGGAGAAAAAAGCCAAGAAGCCATAAAATCCAGCCCAAGCATTTCCGCTACTTTGGACCTTTCCATTTCGCCTCCGGAAACAGCCCCATCAAGCAGCACACCGCAAACCCTGCGCTTACACCTCACCATCCCATTTACCTACCAGGACATTCCGCCTATAGACCCGCCTGCAGTCAAAGTCCGCGTGCAACAACCAACCTGGCTCAGCAAAGCGCAAACAATGCATTTGACAGCATCACTGCCAAACCCCTCCTCCCTCCTCGACACCCTCGACATCATCCTCGAAAAAGCCTCCTCGTACCTTTCCTCGCCTACCCCCTCCTCCCCTTCCCCCCCAACATCATCACCAGAACCGTTAGTACGAGCCTGGTTCCTCTTCCCCTCCATCTCCACACGCTCCAAGCGCCTCGACCTAACCACGCACGCGCCCCGCTACTCGCTCACCGGGTTCCTCTTCGCCGGGAAACCCGGTTTGCTCTGTGTAGAAGGCGTGTCTGGCGATATCGACGCGTATATGCGGTTTATCAAGACGGAGAGTTGGGGCGATATCCCGGCGTATCAGAAGAAGGTGAGTGAGCGGTGGAGGGAGGTTGGGGTTAAAGGGAGGGTGTTTGAGGGTATGAGCGAGATTACGGATCAAGTGGGGGAGAGGAGGGGGGAGAGGGGGATGAGGGGGGATATGGGGGGGTTGGAGGAGTGGTTGGTTGGGCGGGGGGTGGGGGAGGCGTTTGCGAGGGTTTTGATGTAGCTGGGGGGGTTTCACGGTGGAGGAGACGTTGACTTCTGAGTGTGTTTTGGGAAAAGAGAGGGTAAAATAGATCAAGATTCTGTTATATTTCGTTATATCGTCAGAAAGTGAAGAGGGAAAAAAACGCCGTGTATATGATATCTCCTAAATCCCCCGTGTTCAATATGGAAGGAAAAATGAAAAGAAAAGAATTAGCACATGCCGGTCAAGACGGACATGCCGGCGACGTTGTCTCCTCCCGCCATCGCCGCCTCCTCGTCTTCAAGTAGCTTATCAATCTTAGCCTTTGTCTTGATTCTCCAAAAGTCTTGTGCGCCATCAACAAATCTTGTGCTGATGTTTTCCACATCTTCAGCAGGACAAGCAGCAAAGCACAACCTGAAGCAGTTGAAGCTATCCTTTTGGCGAATCTGCTCGTTTGCGGCAAACATGCTACCAGGAGCCACAAGACAGAGATAAGGCTTGGTTGTCCAAAAGACCCAGAGGGCCCTGGAGAGGCGGGAACGCGGGACTTCTCTGGCGAGAGGGTGCGATGAAAAGTCGAAGCGGACCCATACGAACATGCCGCCGAGTGGGCGGACGAATGTGTACAAAGGCCTCTTCTCGACAACGGTCCAGTCGTCCTCTTGGTCAGTAATGTCAGCAAGACTCTTGCGGCGTCCGGCCTTGACAAGCTCCTTGCCCGAATCGAGCGAGTCACACATTTTCTGCATGCGGCGCTCGTAGTTGCCGCGCAGACCCTCGAGCCAGCGCACCCAGCCTTCGACTTTCCACCCGCTTCCGTCTGCTGCGCCTCCTTTTCCAGGGTCTCTGGACGATTGTGGGCCCATGAGCAATTCTGCAACCATGGCTTGCACGAAACCAGACGGTTGCTGGGTTGAGGTCTCGGTGATACGCACGAGCCGCTCGATAAGGGCGGGCTGTGCAGTGATCCAACCAAGACGGCACCCTGGAGCGACAGTCTTGGAAAATGTGTCGAGGCGCACCACGCGACCCTGGTAGTCGATGCTGAGATATGAGGGGATCAGGCTATCCAAAAACTCAAAACCTGATGACTTTTGGGGCTCGACGGGGGCGGCTCCAGTGGGCAGTGAAGAGGGGTACTGCAGGTACCAATATGGGTCGTCTTCAACGATGACAATGTCGTACTTTACGCAGAGGGCATAGATTTCGATGCGTCGCTGGACTGAGAGGGTGCCAGATGTGGGATTCTGGCCAATGGTGACGGTGTACATGATGTGCGGCCGACGACCCTTTGAGAAGTCCCAGTTTTCTAGGACGTCTTGTAGACCGCCCGGACCGGACACCATCATTCCCTCGTTGTCAATGGCAACAGGTGCAATGTTGAAGCCCCGTGGCTTGGCGGTCTGGATAGCATTCATGTAGCAGTAGGTTTCGCACAGAAGACCGGGTCGCTCTTCGACGGGGTCATGCTCTGCGGACCACTCGTTGCTGAGGGCGGTCAATGTCTTTGAGAAGCCATCGGTAGAACCACAGGTCAAGAGAATCTCAGGCCCATCCTTGTATGGAACAAAGGGGTGCAGGTTTTCGCGAGTGAACTGGCGAATGAAATAGTACAGAGGGGGATATCCCTGGGCCTGGCCGTATTGCAGCGCCGACTTGAGGTCAATCATGCGCAGAGGGTCCTGCACGTTGGAGTCTTTTGGTACAACCAGACGCGAGGCAGGTAGCTGCTTGGCCTTCTTGCGCGAAAAGGCCCAGAATCTATTTTGCTGCGGGGACGGAGGGTCCTCAGGCGGGGGGTCGAGGGGTTTGTTTGGAGTTGGCTGCCATCGGTCGGGGCGGGCGACCTTGGCCTCGAGTGTGTCATATGGGAAGTAGTGATCATCAGGTAGGCCTGACAGTTGTGAGCAATTGTAACAAGTATTGTAGCATAGATTAGTATGTACCTCCAGCTAATTGGGCAATGCCGGGAATCTGAAAGTATTTGTAGAATTGCTTGACGGTCGAGGCCTCACGGGCCTTTGTGCTGCGTGATAGCAAGTGGGCGAGACTGACGGGGTCTGGAAAAGAACTTGGGTCGGAAGTGTAGGGTGGCATGGTAGATAAGCAGCGCAGCCAGGCAGGCTTTGTAATGGTCTACCAAAGGGAGGGGGGAATGAGGATGAGAGAGGGAAGGACGGGTTGGGAGTCCGAGGACTGGAGGATAAGGGAGTGGTGATTAGAAATGTCGGTAGTGACCTCAGCATGTATGCGTGTCGCAGCTAAACCCCAACGGGCTGCATGCGGGCGCCTTGACGTTAAACCGACCATAGTCCCCACCCAGGCCAGCGTTGTTTGGTCGTGTGTGTGTTTCATATGGTCGTTGTCCACGTCTGCTACACGTAGGCAAGCGCATGTATATAAGTGTGTACAGCTGTAAAGTATGCAGTCTACCATGGCCACGTGCTGGTGCAGCGTTGCAGCGAGTTAGCGCACGAGGCCGACGGCATGGGATCCCCACAGGCTCGGCCTCGTCGTCATGCAGGTCCCGGCGACTCCCACGGCTCCCGATGCCAAACTCTCTCCTGTGCCCGGTCCGGCCGTCATCCGCCGCCCTGGCTGATCACTGATTATATTATACAAAATCTGTTTCTTGGCTTGCGCCTTGTTTCTTTCCTTCTCTCTGCGCTGTACAATACCCATTTCCATCCCAGCTGCAACGCGCCCATCTCGCATCCACATCCCCACCCATCGCTATCGATAACCGCCCCCAGAAGCCTCGGCGCATCGCCACATCCTCAGCCTTCAAACTGTCGTCCTCGCCCACGTCTCGCCACGAGTTGGCGTCGCTCCAAGACATGGACTCCCATCAGGGCGTCTATGACGATGAGGGCGCCCCTCCGCCCATTTATCGCGACGATGAAAACGCCAGCATCCATTCCAACCAGTCGGCCGAGCTCATTGCCGCGTCCGAGGCCTCTGCCCAGGAGTACTACAACCCACCGCAACAGTCTTATATGAGCAAATACTTACCTCCACAACTGCAACGCGCCTGGCACAGCACTGTCGTTTGGGTCAAGGGCCCACAGCCGCCGCGACCCTGGAAGATCCGCCCATTCCTCCCACGTGTCCAAGCTGCCCCCATTCGCCTCTTGAACAACTATTTCCCAAAGCGGAAACAGAAAATTGCCCTACTTGTCTTCTTTTATTTTTGCTGGATCCTGACCTTTGGCCTTGTTCTGCATCGTAGTGCCTTTGCAGCGGACATACCAGGCTACGGCAGCCCGGTGCGCGTGCGGTGCACAGATCGCTTTTGGAGCGACGGCAATGGCTGCGGCCTCAATGGCGATCTGTGCCGGCCCTTTGAGAACAGCACCATGCCTTTTCGCTGCCCCGCAAACTGCAAGCGCGTGCAGCTCATCTATCCCCATGCCGTTGGACACCAGTTGGTGAACTACCGTCCACTCGTCGTAGGCGGGCCTACAGACGACGACGAATCCCTCGAAAACACTTACTACCGCGCCGACTCATTCATTTGCGCTGCTGCCATCCATGCTGGATTCATCAACGATGCTTCAGGTGGATGCGGCGTGGTTGCTCAGATTGGTGAGAAGACTAACTATCCCAGCGTTGACCGCAAGCACATCAAGAGCACTGGTTTCGATTCCTACTTTCCACGCTCCTTTTCCTTCCTCTCCGGAACTGCGACAAAGTGCCGCGACCTGCGATGGCCCCTGCTCGGTGTTTCCTTGACATTCACTATTCTCTTGTCACTCTTTACCACTTCACCACCCGTATTCTTCACTTCAATATTCCTAGGCGTCTTCGTCCACGTTGCGCTTGCTTCGGACCCGCCGAATCTGACAGACTACTATGCGATTGTCAGTATAATGCTCGCGCGCCTGCTCCCGGCATGCTTTTGTATGTATGCTGTCTACCAGTTCGCCGTACGTCGCCAGCTCGAGGGCCTGGATGCGCACATAGAGAAGACAATCCTCTGGCTGGGAGGGTGCTGGATAGGCGCTCTGAACAACTACACCTTTGACAAGATTCCCATCGAGCGCCTCACTCCTCACGAGATCCAGAACCAGCCAGGCGCCATCCCTGCCCTTATCATCATCGTTCTTACCCTATTCTTTATTGCTCTTGGCCAGGCCTGGGCTTTCAGGGTCGAGGGTCGTCTTCCTCGTTACCTTGCCATTTACGGCATCCTAGTCGCAGGCATACTTACACTTGTCGCGATACCCAAGATGAACGTTAGGATTCATCATTACATCCTTGGCCTTCTTCTTGTTGCAGGCACATCTATGCAAACCCGGCCCTCCCTTCTCTACCAAGGTATCCTGATTGGTCTGTTCATCAATGGCGTTGCGCGCTGGGGCTTTGCTAGCATCTTGGAAACACCCACCGCTCTTCGTGGTGACGCTCCCAGCGGTACCCCTCTCCCTATTATTACAGCCCCAGTCATTCACAATAATGTGAATGTAGCTCATATTAAGCCCAACATAACTTTTGACTGGCAGTATCCATTCCCCACGCCCTACGAAGGCATGAGCGTCTTGGTCAATGACGTGGAAAGATACCACGAGTTTACAGACAGGATGGACGATAATTGGACCTGGACTCGACACATGGAAGGTGTAAATGAGTACTTTCGCTTTGCATACTTAAGCGGTGGCCGACGAGGTGATTATACAAAGGCTGGGGTTTGGAGGGCAGATGGTGGGTGGACAGAGATGGAGCCAGGGCCATCATAACGTTTTTAGACATGTTAGAGGAAATTGGATACGTGATTGTACGCACGCGTTGCGAGAATGAAGCATTCATTTATCATTGAAGCAACCCAGCAGATTGAAGTAGAAACTTGCTTGACGCAATTGGGTGAGTCGGCCGAGAGGGGTACATCTATTAGTCAGCTGCAATAGGTTAGCAAGGGAGATGCTTCTCGAAACATGACCTTGTTGTCAATCCCAGACGATTGCAAGGAATATACTGTGGTCCGCTAGCTCCGATGTTTTGCACGCAATTTGTCAGAAGGATTGTATTTGTGGAGTTCGGACTGATCAATGACCGAAGAGGGGTAGGATAAGGCATCATACACGCTACCGAGGCAGGACTTTAGTCCGACCCAACCTACTAGATTAGAAATAGCCACGAAACAGGGGGACGATGCTATCTGGCATGTAGTACGTATACAAATACTACTTATATGAGCGGGGAAGGTGCTGTCAACGTCAAGCTTACACCTCACAACTTCCCACCCCCCACCACCACCCCACCACCACCAACATCTCAGCAAACACTACCACAAACGCTGCCACAATGGTCAAGACGATTTTCGGAGGATTTCCCCTTTCAGACCAAGCATACTTCAACACCCATGAACAGCGCACTGAGGTCGTTGAGGTCCTAATCAAGAACGGCGTCAAGAACATTGACACAGCACGCATATACCCCGGATCCCAAGAGGCCATTGGCAAGCTCGAGAAGCGTAAGGAATTTACCATCGATACCAAACTGCCCGGTGGCTTCGGTCCTGGCACCGCCACAAAGGAAAATGTCATCAAGGACGCCCAAGACTCGCTGGACACGGTGAACATTGAGCAATTCGACATCCTCTACATCCACGCCCCAGACCCATCGATTCCCTTTGAGGAAACCCTCGAGGGAATCAATGAAGCCTACAAAAAAGGCATCTTCCGCCGATTTGGCCTGAGTAACTTTAGCGCTGAGCAGGTGCAGCAAGTCTACGACATTGCAAAGGCAAAGGGATACCCTCTGCCATCTGTCTACCAAGGAAACTACAACCCCGTCGCCCGCCACCTCGAGACTCAGCTCTTCCCCACTCTGCGCAAGCTCGGCATCCACTTTTATGCCTACTCGCCTCTCGCCGGCGGCTTCCTAACCAAGACACCCGCAGACCTCGACTCCGGCGCAGGCCGCTTCAACAAGGAGGCCCTCGGCGGCCTCTACTCCACCCTCTACAACAAGGAGCCCATCCGCAATGCGCTATCCAAGTGGAACGATCTCGCCGAAAAGGAGGGCGTCTCCAAAGCCGAGCTTGCGTACCGATGGGTTGCGTTCCACAGCGCGCTGCAGGGCGACGACGACGGTGTCATCTTCGGAGCTAGCAAGCTGCCGCAGGTGGAGCAGACGGCCCAATGGCTCAAGAAGGGAAAGCTGAGCAGCGAAGCGACCAAGGGCATTGATGAGGTTTGGGAGAGCGTCAAGGAAGTTGCGCCTGTTGACAATTACCACAGCAGGGGGTAAGAAAGGGTGACGTTGTATGCAAGCAATTGGGGAGAAAAGAAACTCCGAAGACATGTGGGTCTTTTTGCATCCTCCCTTGGTGGAGGTTATAACGTCAGCATGGGATATGTCAGCATAGTAGTTAAATGTAAGCAAATAAACTTGATATTTGTTCAAAGAAATACATGAGTCGTTTGTCGTTTGAAATATGACTTGTGTGAGCAAAGAATATTCTGCTGCCCCCTCCTTGTTGCAAATTATGATTTGCCATCTCCCCTTGACCAATATTCTCGTAAACTATTGGAAAATAGAAAACTCGCAAGGGGAGAAAAAAAAAGATGAAGCAATCCCGCCCCCCCCCGCCATACTTTCTGCAAAATCACTTCTTCCTCACAACCGTAACACCAGGCGTAACCGGAACCCTCCTCTTCTTCACCGGCGCCTCTTTCTTCTTCTTCTGCTGCTGCTTCTCAACTTTGGTCTTGGGCGCAGGTTTCTTCCTAGCAGTTAGCACCGAGATGCCTTCTTCTTTTGCACCATCCTTTGCCTTTGCCTTGCCCTTGCCCTTGCCCTTTTGCTCACCCTCGTTCCCACCCACCACCTCCTCCTCCTCCTCCTCCTCCACCACCAAAAGCCCATTCTCCTTGATCCAAAAAATAACATCCAACGCCACATCCACAAACTCCTGAATGCCACGTATGAGCTTGAAAGCCTTCTTGTTATTTTCCAGGCCTGCACGCCACCGGTCGATGACGGCGAAGAAGATGTCGTCGACGTTTGCGGTGCGGGCGCAGCGGATGCGGACGTACTCCTTCTCTTCTTTCTTCTTAGCGTTGGCCTTGGCCTTCCCTTTACCCTTTGCACCTCCGTCGTCATCCTCGTCAGACGAGGAAGAAGAGGAGTACTTGGAAAAATAAGCCGGCCCACCCCTCCCCATCTCATCCCCAATCTCAAACTGCACGTACGCCTCCACAACCATCATGGCTATGCTGTGGAAATTCAGCACTGCAAGTGCGGGCTCCGGGTCTGGTGTTGCCAGCGCTTGCTGGCCTGGTAGGAAGATGTTGGTGAGAAGGGAGAGTTCTTGGGCTGTGTGGTCCGGGGAGAGGACGAGGGGCTCGCGGATTAGACCCGGTAGCGAGATTTTTGCGATGGGGAGGGACGAATCTTTTGTGGGTTTGGGTTTGGATGAGGAGGTGGAGGCGGGGGGAGGGGAGGGGGAGAAGTGGATGTCGTAGGCTGGGAGTTTCCAGTTTATGAGGGAGGGGAGTTGAGGAGATAGGGCTGCGGATGGTTGGCGTGCTAGGCGGGTTTTGAGGGGTTCGTCATCGTCCGATGAGACTTCTTCTTTGGTGTCTTGTTCATGTGTTTCTGGTGCAGTGTACGCACTCTGTAGCTGGTTGCGAAACTTGGTGGTCTGACTGGATGTGTCGTGGTTCTGCGCAGAGTACGAGGTAGGAGGCTGCTTCGATGCCGTTTGATCGTATGGAAACTCAGACTGCATTTGAGACTGATATTTTGTGCCGTTGTTTCCAAACGGGAGAGTTTGATGCGTGCTTTGAGGAGCTCGCTGGTAGCTCAATGGACCCGTGAGGATTGAAGCTGAAACACCTGCCTGGTTCTGAGAGAAGCTGAAGTCATTGTTTGCTTGTTGAGCCTGGCGCTGATTCTGCTCGTACTCCTTTTGTGCGTTCTCCATCTGGCGTTTCCTGTTGTCGACTTGGATTTGGAACTGCTGCTGGCGATCAAAGTTAGGGTCGAAAGGGAACTGGTTGAGCTGGGTAAAAGGCCGCTGCTGCGGGTAGTTCTGGAAGCGTGGGTTGTATGAAGCAGGAGTACTGGAGGGCTCAAACGATGTAGGGATGTCTAGAGTGGTGTATGGGAGTGGAACAAATTCAGTAGAGCTGTGGTCTTGGTAACTCTGCAGCCCATCCATATCTGCTGTCGTTTGGCCCTTGAAGCCTGAATTGGCAGTCTCTTTATGGCGCCAAGAGTCTGTTGCTTTGGTGGGATTCAAGGATGGATGATCGTGTCCATATCGGCCTTCAACGAAACCAGGATACTTGACGCGTTCATGTCCTTCGAAGCCGAGTCGCATCTTCTCTATATCGTCTTGATGCGGCTCTTTCTCAGGTCCAGTCACGTGCGGAAGAGTCGATGAATGAATCTCCCCATCATCCACATCCATCCGCTCGAGATCGTTTGTCGAATGACCAGGCTCCAGTTTGATAGCATCACTGCCCAATGAGTTTGCAGCATCCTGGTCACCGCCATTACCGAGCCCATCAAGTTGCTGCTGTTCAGCCACAACCGTTTCTCCGCGCTCGTGACCCCAACTTGCAATGCCGTTTGATTCATCCACCGAATCTTGCATCTCCCGGTGGAGGATGAAACCGCTTGATTCCCTAGGTCTCGCAATCTCACCAGCTTCTCCTAGCTCATGAGAGCTAGGTTCGTTCGTGGACTGCATGTGTAGAGTGCTCGGCGCTATCAAAACCAGTATCGGAAAGTTGTAATGAACGGTGTGGCATATATTCAATGGAGATTGTGAAGCCGGTGGGATACTTCGTTGCTGCTCAGTTAAGTACAGTTAAAAAGATTAATTGCGTTAATTGTTAATAGAAGCAAAAGAGAGATTATGTGAGGAGAGTTAGAGGGTATCAAGCAGAGGAACTGCGTGAAAGCTATATATATGGGCTTGGGAACACGCTCTTCACTACCAGTTTCTCGCTCACCTTTACCTAGGTGGGAGCCACGCTTGCTCTCACCTGGCAGCGTGTTCTTGACACACGGACGGGTTTCCGCAATAGGCGGTATGTCACCATGGGTGCTGATGCCTTACTGGAGCACACATGCGAGCAGGAACGGTAAACTTGGCTTAGGAAATTCACGCGCTTGAGTGAGGGTACTACAAAAGAGCGGTAAGTTCTCGCGAATCAACGAGAGAGAAAGGTCTACGGTTTAGGCTGCGAAGATTTTAGCACGCAATACAGGGACCCAATGTGAAATGCTGCAAAAACATCAAAGAGACAGAAGGGTGGTGAAGAGCACATCATCTCATTCCTTTCCGCTTTCACTCTATCCCTGCCACATCTGCCTTCAACCTCGTCACAAAGCCATCAAAAAGCGGGTAAAGCGAGCAATCCCGATACTTGTCCGCCAGGCTCCCCTCACTATCTCTCGCCTTTGCAACATCCTCTGTACTCACATCCTTTCCCTGCATAACCGTCCCTTGTGGGTACACAGGCCTGGTACCGCTCTCAATCAACTCCACAAACGCCGGGTCTATCGGCACGCTGCCTAAAAAGGGAACTTGAAAGTCACTTGCCATGACCTGTCCACCTCCTTTACTGAACACATTGGTGCATTCCGAGCAATTGGGACACACGAAGCCGGCCATGTTTTCCACCACACCGAGAACGCGTATGCCCGTCTTTTTACAGAAATTTAACTCCTTCTTGACGTCGCTGATGCTGATGGCTTGCGGTGTTGTTACTACTACCGCGCCAGCAAGAAAGGGTAGGCTCGGATTGAGCGAGGGTGAAGGAGTCGTATTCTTGAGGAGAGTTTCGAGCAGGGAAATGTGCTCGTCAGAGGTACCAGGCGGCGTGTCGATAAGAAGGTAGTCGAGCGGTGGCCAAAGAACATCGGTGAGAAACTGGCGGACCATGGCTGTCTTCTTGGGGCCGCGCCAGATGACAGCGTCAGAGCGGGAGGCCAGGATGAAGCCTAGCGACATGCATGATAGCGGTCCAATCTTTTGATCTTGTGCACTCTCTCCTTCCTCATCCTTTATTTTCTTCCCTGGCAACGTCTGCGCTCCATGGACATCGACTGGTATCCAACCACCAGGCGCCTGCCTTACTTTTGAATCCTCAATTCCAAAGAAGCGCGGTATACTTGGGCCCGTAAGATCGATATCCAAGACACCAACTGAGTGGCCTTGCAGCGATAGCGTAAGCGCGAGTTGTGTGGTGATGCTCGACTTGCCTACCCCGCCCTTGCCGGAGAGCACGAGGAGGATGTTGCGGATATTATCGAGGGGCATCGCAATCGCTTCAGGGTGGATCGGATATGTTGTATGGTTTTTTGAGTGTCGCAAAGTAAATTCTCAGCCAGGAGACGTCTGTGACCGGAAAAGAAGAAGGTGGTTGTCGTAGCAGGGTAAAAGGCGCATCGTGTGAGGTACTTGACGATGGTGGAGCGCCTTGAAATCCAAAGAAGTGGCGGGTTGCGGCGAGATCGGAGGTCCGACCTTGAGCCGAATTGACCTCTTCAACCAGTAAAGCAGTATAAGAGCGAAATGCTTCCACATGTAGCGCAGCACTATCTTCCTCTTTGCGAATTTAGGTGCATATGCATAGCAGATCCCATTTTTCAAAATACCAGTAGTTATATGAACACAGATGAAAAACCGTTAGTCCCCTCCTTTGCACACGACGAGGCTGTTAGGCAAGAAAGGAAAGCAGGCAAAGATAGGGCAACTATAACGATTTATTCCGAGAAAACTATGGACCTTACAGTCGTTATTGAAGGACAAAGAGTTTGTCTGTTAGTGGTAAGTAGAATTTCTACCAATAACTAATCGATGCGCATTTCCCCTTCCAAAAGCTTTTTGGATCACTCACCAAGTTTCCAAGTTTACTAAGCAATTATTATCAACATTTTGGGAATCGCGCTAGTTAACTTAATTTGAACCTCAAGAGAAGCGAAAGTTATCTATGACCTCTAGGGCTTTATGACGTACTTCACTGCGTGGGCTTCGCCTGCCTTCAACCGCTCAAACGCTGTGATAACTCCGTTGAGCCCCCCCTGGTACCACCTCATGCCTCTGCGGCTTGAACCAGCCTTCCTGTAGACCTCTTCCTACATATCTCGAGAGCACGAAACCAAAATCCTTCTCGCTCTCATGCACGACCGATACGTTATACTTGTTGTGTGTGACATGACTTGGAATGCCAGTGTATTCTTTCTCAAAAAGCACAAGAGCAATATGGCCGCCAGTGCCCATAGTCTCGGCCATGATGTGCGCGCTTCTTTAGTTCGACACCCCTTCAATCGCGTGCAGGATCTCACGCCCGCCTGCGGCATTCCGAATGCCTTCTTTAATGTCGTCCTCGGAATCGCGGTAGTCAAGAATTGTGTCCCCTTGGCTCCGGTCGATGAAGTCTTCCAGGTACTATTTGAAACTCCCAGCAATGCAAATGATAGGATGAATATTGCTCTTAACAGCAAGCTGAACTGCATATGATCCCACGGCAGACGTGGCTCCCCAAACGATCAAAGGTGTGGGTTCCTTTGCTGGTAGCCAGGGCACGAGAGGTTTAAGGTCCAGATAGAGACCAGTTGCAGCAATGCAGACATTGAGAGGGGCCGTTGCTGCTTCTATCATATCTCGTGCTTAGCCTCCGGGACATGCCGACTAAAATAAACTAGATCTCTCGATTATAGCAGCTAGGGGTGAGCCAAAGAGATTGAGAGCTTTCGGCTTGCCCTCGAAGGTCGTCTGGGGCCCAAGAACCCACGCAGTATTAACCTCAATCACCGCATATTCTGCAAAACTTCCATTTGGGATACCTGGCTTGTGAAAGCCAGCGACACGGTCTCCCGGCCGGAAATCTACCACATCTAGCCCCACAGCATGCACGACGCCCGCAATGTCGTCGCCTGAATCCATTGACATCCCCCATAGGTCGACCATCTTCCTATAACCGCCAAGATTGGTTATTCCGAAGCTCTTGTACAGAAGTCAGATCGTTCCATTTCTTACCAGTCTTTTGGGTTGACCCAGCGGCCGCTACCTTGACTACAACCTGACCCACTCCAGGCTGTGGGATGTCATGCTCGACAACTTTGCCGACCAATCCTACAGCTTCTGGTCAGCCATCTAATGATCTATAAATACGCCTTACACATGGTTATAAATTACCAGGTCCACCAATAAACTCTTTCATGGTTGATGGATGACAATGCTATTACAGTAATTTTATGAAATACGAGGCTGATAAAGGTGTAAACGCTAGGTTAGCTGTTCTGGAGGGGCTATGGTCATTATTCGATAGTTCATCCGTATTTCGTCCGTATCTCGCACCTGACATCTAGTCTAACTAGCGTGGTATGGAGATGGCTCACGCTCGTAGTATTACGAAGATAATCTGTACCACCAGTCAATACAGGCCTAAGACATATCACCCCTTTCCCCTCTTTCCACTGTGGTAGATCAAGCATTCTATTTTGGATGGATTTCACCTAGGGAGTAGGGCATATGTATCAATAGACTAGATTTCCATAGTGAAACCTGTCTCTGCGTAGCAGAGAACCTTTGTAATGAGACGCTCTTTCGACTAGATCTTCGGTCTCAGCTAAACACCATTGCGTGAAGTTAGGCTCAGCACGTATTAATCTTGCAGTCGCTATCGTACTAGTATGTTCGCCTCCGACGAAGAAGAGTATTTGGGCTATTAGAGAAGAGTTAGAGGATAGCCTTCATAAACCAAGCGATAACATAGTCAGCCATGCGCTTTTTATCATCGGAAGCCGATTTGTCAGGATATCGGCAGCTACGAAGTGGAGAAGGGCTGGGCTCCTTCGTATCTAGTAAGTAACGCGGGCCGGCTCGTTGCGTCGGGACGTACCTAAATGAACAACAAATTTATTAACGCCTCGGGACAGACTATCTCCAGATTCCGGCTAGTACTACACCGCCCTCCCCGCCACGTCTTATAGAGCATTGCCGCACTTATATTACTAACACTTGGGATAGAATATCTCTAGATTTCGACTAGTGTCGCTACAGTACTGCCGTCATTATTAAGTATGCTTGTCTCGTATCTGGTATACATAAACAGGCGTGTTTTGCACTCTTGATGTTGGTTTTTACACTTTTGATCTTCATTTTTGCACTTTCAATGGTGATTTTTGCACAACAAGCTTGCCGGAATGTTCGACCGCCAGCGGGTAGCACCGAGCTTGAGTAAATTTCTAACTATTGAATCGGGAACTTCATATCCGATATCTGTCGGTTCCGGCTCATTGACTTGCCGTGAATACTAGTCGAACCGCTCCCTGATGATAGCCTCTTTCTGTTTACGTCAACCGACGCCCATCAAGTTCTGTACTCCACCTTGTTCCCTACCCTGCTTGTATGTAGGCGTTGATTCATGTACAAGGACTGGCTCCACTTAACTTGAGAGGGAAAATACCAGCTCAGCATTCGTAAGAAGCACTGTGTAGTTACAACTGCACATTCAGTAGATATACTGGGGGTGTCGGCTAAGTCTAGTTTTCTCAGAGTGCTCACGTGATACCCCAAACCTAGCTCGGCACTGCTGCACTCACAGAACATAACCGTCTTCCCCTCATGTCTTACCTCCCGTGAATCTGCATTGGGGGGGGGATTGATCATACCCACAGATGGTCTACACCAGTATCACAGTGATCTCTGCTCCGCTTTAGTCTACTGCCCCTGCGAACCTGCATGTATTCCCTGATGATACCCACACACACTCGCCACCCTAGGGAGATTGAGCAAAGACTTAAATATAATAGGGACAGGTTTTCCGTCAAAATCTGAAGAGGCATCCAGACAGTGATCTTAGAATCATACAGTCTATTCGAATATCTTACCGCTTCAGGATCACTATTCATTTTCTATCTCAACTCAACTCAACACCATGACGGCTAAAATCGAGGAGATATACGCCCATGAACGGCAAAAGCGCATGCACCCTGAGGGGAACGCCCAGTACATTGACGTGCATTCCCCCGACTTACAAGACCTCGGCAAAGATCTATGGATCGACTACGAGGCTTTGGCTAAGGCGGATCCTCCAATGCGGAACGGCGATAGAATCAAGTTCTTGATTACTGGCGCAGGTCATAACGGTATCCCCTCTGCCGTCCGCTTGATTGGCGCGGGCTTCAAGCCTGAAGACATCGTCCTCGTCGATGTTGCTGGCGGCTATGGAGGCACGTGGTACTGGAACCGCTACCCTGGGCTCATGTGCGATGTTGAAGGGTATTGCTACCTGCCGTTGCTGGAAGAGACGGGCTACGTACCCAAGCACAAATACTCATACGGTGCTGAGATACGGAAGAACACGGAACTGATTGCGGAGCGTTGGGGACTTCGCGGCATGTTCTCCACCAAAGTTGACCGTCAAGTTTGGGACAATTCAAAGGACCATTGGGTCGTTGATTTGACTCAATCATTCGGCGACGTTCGTCCACCTACCAAGCTTACTGTGAATGCCCAGTTTGTCTTCATGGCAAGTGGTGTACTTTCCACCCCTAAGATTCCTAATGTACCTGGATTTGAAGACTTCCGTAAACACGGTCAGACATTCCACACCTCTCGATGGGACTACAGAATTACTGGCGGCACTCAAGAGCAACCTGATATGACCAAGCTCAAAGATAAAAACGTCGCTATTATCGGTACAGGAGCAACGTCTGTCCAAGCTATACCTGAGGTAGCGAAATGGGCAAAGCACCTTTATGTCATCCAACGAACGCCCTCGTACTGTGGAGAACGTGGATAAAAAGAGACAACCGCTGCAGAATGGGCCAAGGTAGCAGATGGGCCCGGCTGGCAATACCGTAGATCCAGAAACCTTAACACCTATGTTAGTGCCAACCCGGAGCCCGTTGACTCTATTAATGATGGCTGGACCCGCAACCAAGCGCGCTCCGTCATCATAGGGTCAGATTCCTACATTGTTGAACCTGGCAAAGAAAAGGAACACACTGCCAAAATGCTTGCGATTGATCACCCTATCGCAGAAGAGCTCCGCAGTCGTATTGACAAGGTTGTCAAAGACCCTAAAGTGGCTGACAAACTAAAGCCCTGGTACCCTGGGTGGTGCAAGAGACCCACCTTCAACGACGACTATCTTGAGTCTTACAATCGCAGCAATGTTACCTTGGTAGACACAGACGGTAAAGGAATCCAGGGCTTTACGGAGCGCGGCGTGCTTGTTAATGGAGAGGAACTCGACGTCAATCTCCTTATCCTAGGCACAGGCTTCGTGAGCCCTTTTGAGATTACACCGAATGCTCGTCAAGCCGCGCCCATTATCGGGCGAGGCGGCCGGCCTATCGAAGACAAGTGGCGAGGTTCTGACTTTGGCACTTTGTTTGGAGTTGCTACACACGGCTTCCCCAACATGTTTGCTTACCACCTTGCTGGCGCGGGCGTTTCGTACAACATGACATTCACGTATGATATCATCGCTCGTTTGACAGCCTATATCATTGCCGAGGCATCGCGCCAGTCTTCCGATGCTGAGAAGCTCATCATTGAACCGTTGGAGGATGGGGAACAAAAATGGACTTCTGAAGTCGTAAAAAGGGCAGGGTGGTTTTCAGCTGCGGCCATTTGCACACCTTCGTACTTTACAGCGGAGGGAGATGCTACAATCGAGCCCGCATCACAAGAAGAGGCGCTTTTGAAGGCCAGAAAGGCTGGTTGGGGAGGTGGTGCACACGATTACGGTCGCATAGTAGACGCGTACATCGCGAGGACGGAAAACAAGCTCGAGGGTTTCTTGGTTCAGGAAGTCAACACGATGAATGAGCCATAATCGTCCTGTAAATTGTGGATTTCAAGCTGGTTGAAAGCCAGTTTGAAATACAGAATAATTTTTATCCTAGTGTTTACACAGTACTTTACATAGAAAAATATAAATTGCTTCCTCTATCCGTAGTCTATGCGATTTTTCTATGTCTCTACTCTATCTTACGACTTACTCGAATTGTTTGCATCTGGTTGGCGTATCGCGTGTTAGATTTTTCTCACGAAAAGAGTTGTAGATCACAACCCAATCTGCCGAAATCGGTATTAAAAGAATTACTTCGCAGTCAGGATACCTGGCGGCTCCCAGAGGGTTGGTCTTCCTGGGCCTCAGTTCAGAGTATCGTGACACGTATCTAACATGCCACGACCTAGAATGGAGAAATAGGTAGACTTTTTAGTAAGCAACTTAGTGATATTTAGACATCTCGGTCAATCTCCTATACACCAGTGATTCATTAGTGGATTTACACACCTTGCTAGGGTCACGTGGTCGATTCTTGGTACATGTTACAATATCTTGATCCAAGGAAACAAAATTGGTTATTTCTTGAGCCACATGCCAAAGAAAACAAAAATAATCAGACAATGCTGACGTGTCGTCTCGTGTGCAATTTTGGTTATATAGGAGATTTCATTTCTCGCAAATATATAGAAGAGGGACATTCATATCCGAAACTCCTTCCAGGCACACAATGACCATCGCTCAATGCTTTCTAATTTCAATCGAACCTATCTCCATACCGCCTGCTATCCCCCTTTCTATGAAACGGCCTTTCTCAGCGGCGCCTCTCCACCAACCTCGAGCCTATAGCCCTCAGCGCCCTTCTCCGTCTCCAAATCCTTGGGCTTCGCCGCCTTGGCACCCACCTCGGGAAACGCAAATGCCTTGCTCCTGCCTCCCTCGAGGCCCTTCCAGACGCCAATTGTGTTCCAATTCGTCCATGTTGGCGCGCCCACCCAGGGCTGCACGTTCCAGCCTAGCTCCAACACTACATCTGTCCTATTGCCCAGCTTGCCGGTAATATCTGTGATCTGGTACTTGGGCTTCTGGTTCTGGAGGTGAAGCTCGCCAATGGGGAATGGCGAGGGTGTCTTTTCTTTGGCGGCCGCGCGTTTCTTGGCGGATTGCTTGGGTAGCTTCGACTTGGGGTCGGGGTGGATGTAGTGGTTCTGGTGCCAGGGTGCCGAGGTGGATGCGATGATGGCGTCCCAGATGATGGCTTCCGACGGGGGCTCTCCGGCGCGGGTTGAGGGGTAGACAGCTTTAAGGTAGACGAAGAGTTGTTTGGTGTTCCAGTTGAAGAGACTGGTGAGATCTGCGGTATATGTGTGAGCGACTCTTCTTGCTATCTGCCTATCCTGAGGCGCATGCGTATACGTACCGGCATCCAGGTCGAACTTGATGTGTGCGTACTCCTCCCTCTTTGGCGAGTAATAATGCGGCCTGCCCTTGACTACTTGCACATTTCGTAGCGATATGCTGGCGGTGGGGTTTTGTGGTGTAATCAGACTGCTCAGCGCAATCACGGTCGCGACTGTGAAAGCCACCGTGGTAAAGAAGCCAAAGACATTCTGCAGCCGCACCAACGTCGAGTGCATGCTCAATGTGTAGGTGAGCACGAGGCTCAAGGACACTTATGTGGAGATATAAGCAAATTCTCTTGAGGGAGAGAGATGGGCTCGTTGAAGACGGTTATGTGGACATGCAACGTTTACCCAGTGGTCCTAACACGTATCCGACCTCTCGCGCGGACGTCGGCGCTCAGCCTTACGAGAGAGCCAGGGTCCATTTGGCGCTAGTCCCTCTTGAGTCTACTATCTTTGTTGAACATCTCGGTACAGATACACATCTGGAATTAAGACATGGACAGTATGTATGATTTGTTGGTTTTCTTCTGGTTGAGGAAAAAATACTTGCAATAGCCACGCATGCTCAACGACATCCACCCTCCCTTCTTTCCATCCTAGGCTCCAGGCCGGAACTTCTAAAACGAATAAAACTCCACCTCCGCAATGCCCGTCCGCGCTGGAATAGTAATCGCAATGGGAAATCCCCCATAATCAGGATCTTCATTGGGCATCACCGCACTCGCTCCACTCCTTGTCTCATCACCTCCCAACGTCCTCAGCGTCCGTAGTTTCCCCGTCGCCACATCTTCCACGACCTTCTCCTCATTCTTCAAAATACCATTAAACCTGGCCCCAGGTTTGGTCGAATGACCCGTAACCTGGAAGCCCCATCCGATGAGAAGGAAGCGCGCGCCGCCGCGATGAATCACCATGCCACTGCCCGTGTCGGGTTTCCCAAACACAAAAGCACGCTCAATAGTTATGTCCCAGTCGCCGAAGCGCTGTCGAATGGGTTTTGAAGCATCTTTGTCGCCAGATATTTTGTCGAAACAAAAGCCTACCGACGAGCCAGGAGTTCTTTGCGCTTCGAGCACGAGCTGAGAGACCTGTGCTAGCAACCCATAGTGTTTTGTAAAGGGATTGCTTCCGGGTTCCAGTGTATCAATACCGAATGGACTCGCTAGAAGGGCTTGAAATGTCCCGTAAGCTATCCAGATGCGTCGGACACCGTACTCGTCTCTTCGCTGTTCTGGGATAAAGAGCACATTCCTATCATGTCGATACTTGCCGCAAAGAGTCGTGTATTCGTTGAGATAAATGTCTGGCGCGATGAACTCGAGATTAGGTGCGAAACGAAGCCAGATATCCAGGACGTTGGTAGTCCCGCCTCCAGAAGGGTAGTCGCCTGGCTGGCCGCCTCCACCTACAACCGTAGGAGTTTCGTTGTCAGCATCCTCGCCTGCATAATTCTGCCATACATTGGTGTAAAGCGGAATTGGATACTCGGCTTTGCCTGCTGCTGCTACCCGATCCACATAGTGTGCATAGTGGTATGCCATGAAAAGCTCGTCTGTCCTGTTGCCCTTGCCAAAAACCTCTTCCCAGCTCCCAGACTGTGGCTTCGACTGCGCAACGAACGTCTTGAGGTTGGCTTTGAGGTCAGCGTGCAGATTTTCGTACTCTTCTGCTAGGAATTTGAGTAGATCTTCAGGTACAGGCTCTGCGAAAACGCTATTGGCTTTTGCACTCCCATCCCGACTGTCGAACAGCAAACCAACTTCGTTTTCGACTTGAACCATCAACACCGTACTATGTCTCTCGTCAAATTCTTTGATATGCGCAAGCAGCTTTCGAAACGCCTTTGTATCCGCTTCAACGCTCTCTTCATAGAACAGCGAAAGCACATCCGCAACCTCCATCACGCCCCCAGCTTTCCGCAGCTCTGCGCGTGGGAACCGCTCCGGATTTGTCTTGACCCAGGCTGGCGCATAGGTAGATCTTCCTAACGACGTCTTGAATCAATACCTTTTTCTCAGACTAAGCAAGTAGCGAAGCATCAAACTCACCATTCTTGAACGATCCAAACCATAACAAAATCAAGTGCAAGCTATGCTCACGAGCACCCAGAATAACTTTGTCCAACTCTTCAAAATCAAACTTTCCCTCTTCAGGCTCAATCATTTCCCAGCTGACAGACCCAAGAAGCGTATTCACATTCGTCGCAACCATCTTGGGCCACACCTCGCTCATGAACTCTGCCGATGACAACGATGAATTCTGGAGCTCACCTCCCAACATGAGATATGGTTTGCCGTTAACGACGAGCTGTTTGGTGTTTCCATATTGCTGGAGGTGTGGAATATGCGTACTGGAAGCCATGATATCTTGGGACTGCTCAATGAACTTGGCAAGTGTAAAGAAGAGCAATTGGATTCAAGGGTTTTTTTGTTCGTAGACAGACATGGCTTTTAAAATAGTCATTTGCTTGAGTTACGTTTCTCCAACAGCGAGTGGAGTCCCGCGGGGCTTCTGCTCCACGCGGGGTAATGCTCACCGAATAGCGGATGGCGATGACATCTACCGGTGCTAAAACCACGGCCATTTGGAGATCTCCAATGCTCCTCTATTGCATTAGGGCTGTGAATGAAGAGTGCTAAGCTAGTACCATCAATTTCAAAGTGCTTTCTCCAGCATATTGATTGTCAATGTTTGAGTGGGGAGTAAGGCATGATGCTCGATAAGTATGCACCTACATACCATATCAACATCGGGACTAGCGTCGCACTACCCCATCACCTCCCGGCCTTATACAAGGCGCAACCTCCAACAACCCGCTTTCCCACCGTTACTTCATTTGAGAAGAATGAATCATCTCCAGGAAATCATCAAACTCGCTAAAAAAACCCCTCCCATCCCTTGGCCTCCCTTGCCAACTTCCCACTCCGCCCCACACCCTCTCTAGTCCCAAACCCATAGTAACACATCCCCTCCCTAGATACCTCCATATCCCCCCTTCAATCCCCCTAATCATGCACATTTCATGTCCACACTCCATTCAACCCTACCGCGACAATCTCTTGGCGTAACCTACACCAGTAGCAAACGAAAACACCGTTTCCCATTGTAACCTTTGGCCTGGGCCAACTGACACAGCTACCACCCGCCCAACAAAAAGAAACAACGCCGTGATCCGACGTATCAGAATACAACCACACACACACGTTACTACATCAATATCTCCAACCCCAATCCGCCGTACAACGTGCCCCAAAAGCCATCACACCGCAGCCCAAATTATTGATACTTATCCTTCAACCCAGTACCTCCCTACCTTCTCCCCCTTTCCCTCCGTCCAGAAGGACAAAACAACAACAACAGCAACTTACTATACAATGCGCGTATATAAAATTCTTTTCCTGCGATCATTTCCGTAGTCCGCACGCCTAGTCTAGGTTAAGGGAAGAGACTTGTGATTTCTTTTTCTGACAAGATAAGAGAGTCAGGATCGATGGAAGATTCGAAGGTGGTGAGGAGTGAGTACGTGTATGTTGCCAGTTTAGTGTAGCGGTTCTGGGTAAAGGGGGCATATAGGATAGAGTGTTCTTCGGGTTTTCAAGTGTTGCGAGTCGGAGATGTAGAGTGGCGGATGGGGGTAAGTGTCTTTAATCGAGCGGCGAAAGTGTTGGGAAGAAAGTTGAAGGATGGATGTTGGGGAATGCGAGATGCTTCGTATGTATGTTACGATGATAGATCTATTTCAAATTCTTTTTTATGGGAATTTTTTTTTTGGTCTTGCTGTTTACTTCATCCACGTCGTTTGTGGAGGTAATGAGATAGCAATAGTTTGATACTATTATCCAATCTATTCTTCTTCTTTCGACAGCCTATTTTCGTCTTCTGTTCCTTCTCCCCCGGATATACAACCGCTCTGCTTACCCATGTCCAAGTCCAGATCCAAGCGGCTCACCTGCCGATTCCCATCCAAAGCCTGTAGTGGACAGCGGCTCTTTCTCCGTTTAATCTTCGGCGGACTAATGGGTTCGACGAGGCTCCGCCTCTTGCTTGTCACAACACCAGATAGCAGGCTGGTGTCACTAACAGTTGAGCTAGCCACCTCTGGTGCCGTCAGACTCTGTGGGTCTGGGGCCAAGGCACTCACTTTCTTAAGAGTAGCTTTGCATGACCTTAATTCGCGGGAAGCGCGTATACCCTTGGCCTGAACACTTTTGTCAGCAGAACCATCAGAACTCGACGCGTCAGTATCAATATCAGTGTCAGTATCAAATTGCATCTTCTGCACCTCAGAACCACCAGATGACACAGGGGATTCAGCCTCTGTGGGTGGACTCCGCGGCGTCTCTTGCAAAAGACAAGGACTCATCCGCTGTGACTTCTTCGTCGTACACTCCGTAGCAGCAGTATCCTGAGACCCCTTTCTCTCCCTGGCATACTTCTCAACCAACAAAGCAACATCTCTCGCATGCCCATCAAGCTTATCCGCATCAGGCACTGAAAATTTCTCCTTCGCCATGCGCTCCAGATCCTGCATGGTAACCGCATCCTCCCACGACCTATCATGGTGAATCTTCGTAACCCGCGGATGACGTAGCATCTCAAATGACGCATGAGGCAACCTGTCGAAGCCTCCCCCCAGAATCTCAACAATCAAGGGGCTTCTAAAGGCGACAGTCATACGCCGGCTATAGTAGTAGTGGTCCCTGAGATTTATCATGTCAAATTCAGTAGTGGCACCACCCTCATGCAAAGTGGTCTGACGGATATAGCCCTGGATGTTCAGGTACTTTGCGTCAGACCTTGGGATACACTTTTCAACGCTCAAACTAGCGACGACAGTGAACCTGGGCTTGGCCCCTGTCAGTAGGACCACATCCCTGTTTATGCAGCATCCTAGGTAAAAGTGCGTCCAGTGTAGAGGCTTTAGAGTCGTCTTCGTTGCAGCCTGCGCATCAAAACTAGCTCCAATGACAGCGAAGTCGCCCAAATCTCGCTCACTGCCCATATCAGCTAGATAATCCTTCTTGACCTTGATGAAGAAACCTGTTTGACGGTGGCCTTGCTCAGATAGCAAGGGCAGATAGGGCGCTTGCAACGGTTTCAGTACCAATCCTTCTTGGCGATCGGCTAGGGTGCGGGCGAATGTCTGTTTAAGGTCTGTTATACCATTCCCTGTCTTAAAATCCAACAAGGTCCACTCTGAGAGCATGGACCGACCCGGTACGGCATGGATAAGTTTGTGAAGAATTTTGCGGCGGTCCTCGAGGCAGTGACGCAAAACGGGCTCATCATCTATAGTTAAGACGTCAAAGAAGACAATCATGAGATGTTCCTGTTGATGCACCGCAGAGCTGTTTAATGTGACTTTGAAGGATCCTGAGCGCGTGACATACTTGCGAATCTTGGAGAATGGCAGTATCTTCTTCTCCTTGTCGCTGTATACCACCATTTCACCGGTAACGATGCAGTTCTTTTTGAACAAGGCATCTGGCTGGCCTATACGAAGAGCACTGCGGATTGTGCCGTGTAAAGCAGTACGATCTGCAGTTGCATCTTTGCCATTCTTGGAGAAGATTCGCAAGTTGCTATTTTCATTTTCCAAATCAACGTGGATCTCGGAATACTCGCCGTCGTATTTGACTTCGGCAGCCCAGACGCCATCGCCAACAAGCTTCAAGCAGTTGCTGAACGACCATGCTTTTAGGAAGGTCGGTCGCCCAATCTTGACACCGACCCTAGCCTTTGGTCTTTTCGCTGCCTCAACGCGCATGGGTTCCTCTTCCCACGACTCAGGTACGGCCGGATAAGAACTAAGTTCACCTTTGAGTACATCAAAGGCTGCCTCGTAGTCGTTCTGAAACGCCAATAGCTCCGGTAACAGAAAGTGATAGTGCCGCGTTACAACTCTTTCGTCCAATTCGATAGTGCAGTAGTCTCGAAGTAGAAGGCGGACTAACCATTTTGCTTCCCACGACTCGAGCCTCGTGATGATACTTTTAAGTTCGTTGTCGATGTTAAACCCCGGATCACGAAGTCTTCTGGTCTTTTCGTCCGAGAATCTACAACCGGCCGCCAATTGCACCAACAGGCAGTTAACTCTTTTGATTGTAATGTGTGGTTTGCTGGAAAAGGTACCATCCCAAGGCTTCATGGCGCGTTCGACGTATGCGCCCAGGTCGCCATAGGTGCCCGTCTTCCAGCTTTCGAATAGCGTGCGCTGTCCATGACTGAAGGTGAGTAGGCGTGCGAGTTTCTTCGCGAGCAAGGGCGCTTGCAAACCGTACACGCGGTCTTTCCTTTGGTGCGGAAGTAAGATGGAGAGCACAGCTCCGCCATCCGTATCTGGATCGTCAATGGCAGCTCTCTGGTTTTGGAACCATTCCGAAACAGCCTGTTGGATGACCTCTTGTTCCTGCTTTGAAGGTGGTCGTGGTCCATTCGTGGAAATATTCTCAACGTCTTGCAATAGGCTACAGATAGCATTGAATGTGAGACTCATATTCGGTCCTAATGGATAAATCCTGCTGACTTGTGGTATTGAATCTTGGGTCTAGATTATGCAATCCTTAAATAGATTTGACTGTCGATGTCTGACCTGATGTCAAGTGCGCGTGTGTGACTGCGTCGAGAAACGCCGAGCCGAAATGCCCTGGGTGCTGCACTAAGACTATCTCGATCTACCTTATCTCTCAAGATCTAGACACTGACGCCGAAAAGGTGCATGGCCGTTCAGCTTATACTCTCATCAGTATCCTCATCATAGTCAGACAAATATCACCAGGGCAAACACCAACCGTGCCAGGATGACCCTTGATCAGAACGTGGACGCATACACTGGGCAACAGCAACGTGACAAAACCACTGGGGTCAACAAATGTGACAGGCAGGGTTAATAGATATATCGACAGGCAGGTTTCAATACAATAAGATGAGACGGACGAGGAGACAGGCACGCACTGGGTGGATGCAAGAAATGGCGCTAATGCGGGGTATCACGGGATCTGCCGTACTTAGGTACGTGGAGGTACGTAGTACTATATACCAACAAGCACGCCAAAGTGGGCAGGTAACCTTAACTCCGATTGCTCAGTCCTGACGCGATTGTCTGGGTCTGGCTTTTTGAGACATCATCGTATCTCTATCGCATATCGTCACTTAACACATAACATGACTTAACACCGAATGTATGCATGAGCTCGCGGGGAATAAATACACAAAAGTGGAGATGACGCCTGCCTTCGCATCCGCCATGAACCGTGACTACTACATGTAATCCTCTTGGTAGACTACAATACTGTAATAAAACCAGCCTGTACCACCACGCATTTGAAGAAAAATACATAGATTTCGTGTGATAGAGTGCTAGAGATTTACTTATGGATTGATAGACTTTCAGAAGAAAATCGTGTGATTTAATGGTGCTGGCGTGTAGTTGCATCTCCTTGATATTGAGCTTTTTTCTTATCCGGTGATTTTGGTCGACCGAAAGCCGATTTATCGGTGTCGGTCCTCCGACAACCAAACGTATTGTAAACTGATGGAGTTTACTCTCTCTGTTCAATTGAGCGGAGAAGAGACCTAGGTACTGGTGTTTGAACACGTAGAACCGGGGTAAAAGCCATCGGTTGCAGTTAGGAATAACAGACACCCCAACCGCAGATTGAAGGTATATAACTTCTGCTCTGTGGAGATGGTGGCTGCGGCGTATGATACTAACTGAGTTACAGACTTGATTTGGATAATGCCCGGCCAATGGGACAGCATTGGAGACCCTCGGTCGGAGGCGTCCAAGAGAAAGGACATTGTTCCGCGCGGCGACTACAGGTCTTCACCTCCCGGAAAGCTTACCTTCTTTGTGCTCCGCAGCCTCGAACCTGTTCTCTAGTACTCGATCTTAGCGCATGGTTTCGGCACATCCGTTTTGCACCGCGTGGGACTACAAACACTACCGAGCGGGCTGCCTGCGCAAACGGGTATAGGGCTGATCGATGGCTTAGGCCTGTCGCCCTACCGGCTGGCCTTGCTCGCCATGTCAGTTGGCTCGGTGGTCAAGCAGAACATCTGGGTCACAACACTATCTAGGGACCCGATGACAGTAGGTGCGGCGGTTGCGATAGCGATGCTCAATGCGGCGTCGAATAGTCTGAGCACATATGCCTTTGTCACTTCTGTTTCGTCGGCCTCGAATGAAGGGGACTTTCCACAGCCGGCGCTACTTATTGGGAGCACGCTTTACGTAGCTGGTCTCTTGACGGAGCTTGTTGCGGAGATTCAGCGCGCACGGTTTAAAGCTGATCCAAACAACAAGGGTAAGGTGTGTACGGGGGGCCTGTGGAGTTTGGCGCGGCACATCAACTACGGAGGATACATGATGTGGAGAGCGGGATATGCAATGGCCGGAGGAGGATACGGGCTGGGTGCCTTGGTCGCAGCCTTTTGGGCCTGGGATTTCAGCCAGCGGGCTATTCCCGTTTTGAGCGAGTATTGCGAGAAGCGGTACGGTGCGCAGTGGGAGTCATATAGGCAGAAGACGCCGTACAAGCTGAATCCCTACGTCTATTAGGTTGACAATGGCTGCGAAAACAAAAAGCCCTGAATGAAGTAGCTTCAAAGAGATCCGTGCCTTTTTGTCGGCCCCAGAGAATTGACCTGTACATACCCGCACCCAAAACTCCACGTGCACAGTCGTTCCATTGCCGTGCTCGCTAATCACTAGACAGAGTACCAAGCACCAAGCTGGGGGCACAGACGAGCCATTGTGCTGCCGGCTGATGCTGACGCGCCACGGTACCATATCTCCAAGGGTGTTTTTGTGCAACAAAACAATGTCCATCACAATCAATTCATAATCACAACAAGAGCTCTCACTACCGACACGGAGCCATGTCCGGATGCTAGCGGGCTGGGAACCGGATCATCTGACAGACCGGATGCATGCTTATTTCCCAAAGCGGAATCTCACGATAACGATGGCAGTCTTGGAGATAGCACATCCAGTCGTCGTAGCACGATGCAGGTGCAGTTCTCGTTAGCACGGCATTATCCGCGCCGCAAGGCGGCAGTGCCTCTCACACCGCCCGTGAGTGCAAGCGACGCACTACTGTAGCTCGCATGGCAGGCCTCCACCACTAGAGGCCTTTTTTCTCTCTTGTGAGAGAAAGAAAAAAGGTGGTGTGCGATCTAGCATTCAGCTAAGAGATCTGCGGACGTTGTGGCACCTTGAAAACCCGAGGGCTTGGGCGCTACAGGCGGTGGCCGTGGTGGTAGCAGAGTGGTTTTTCGTGGTGGGGGTGTGAGAGCACGAATCATGGCGCATCGCTAGGGACAGGCGGTTGGCCTTTTGGTAAGAGCGCAGCGCATGTTCGCCCAAGTCGGCGATGGCATGGGAAGGGAGGGTTTGTTTTCATAGCCGCTAAAAAGACGGCAATGTTGGCATGTGCTGACACATTTATGGGTTTTCTGGTTCAGGACAGCAACGCATGCAACGCGGGGTTACGAGCACTCGGACGTCGAGGGTAAGCGATGATCTACCGAATCCTCAGCGTTCAGCTTTTCAGGGTCCTTTATTTTTTTGCGCGACGGCAGCTGGCGAAAATGATGATGATCCAGGGATATGGCTGTAAGTAGGCGATTACGGACGCCACAGCAGCAAATTACCAGCGTGCTCGCGCCATTCACAGCAATTTCCTTGCAATTTCCAGAAATACATGTGGCAATTACCGGCATCTCCACAGAACTAATTATCGATAGACAAGCAGAAACGCATCCAATTTATCGATAATGGTCAGGAGAGGGGTGTGGGGTGCTGTTGTTGTTGCTAGATGGTTCCGCGGCGGCGGGCGCCAATTTTTTTTTATCGTGCGAGTGATGGAGGTGCGGGCCAGGAATGGCCGACAGTGATGGAGACGAAGAGGCTCAACAATTTTTTTGAACTGGGATGTTTTTCTGGGCAGGAGAGATCACGATCTGATGATATGGAAGAGCTCTAGTGCTGTAGAGCGGGGAACGGCTGGTGGTGCATCGGCGTGCATGCAAACCCCACCTGGAGGGTAAACACATGTTGGTTAGCGACCAGGTAGGGTGTAAGGACAGTAGTCGTGTAGGCGAGTGTAATGCTGGGCAGTGTTGCGGCAGCCTGCTCATGCACACGTCTTGTCGAGGGCAAGACAGGCACCTGCAGCTGAAACGCTGTGTTTTGAGGCGGGCCTTGGTAGTATCCCGGCACGAGGGTGCCGGGGGGGGATGTTAGCGATGGTGAAGAAGGAGCCGGTGCTGGTGCTATGAGGCATTTGACGTTGCCTGAGGTCATGACCTCAACGTAACCTCGTATCGGCCAGACCGGCGGCTGCTGGGCATGAAACACGGTGTACTTTATGTAGCTATCTACGTATATCCATAGAGTAAGTAGTAATGCTAAGTAGGTAAACAGACAGCTTGTGATCAGGTCGGGTCAGGTCGGGTCAGAGGTATACAGTGGGCTCGTATGCGATGCGACGTTTAAACAAGGTGGATGCAGCGGAGACGATCATGCAGCAGCAATGCTCGAGCCACGTTTGCCGATGATTCGACGCGGTAAGTGAAGAGGGTACTTGCAAGGTGTAGCGATGAGGAAGTATGCAGCAGAGCAGAGCAGAGCAACGCAGCGGCCGGGTCCAGGATGTTCGGCATACAGGGCCCAAGGCAGTAGGTGTATGCCGCCGCCGGACAGGGCTCCGCTCTGCAGTCTGGACGCCTGGGGCTAGGAGTGAATGGCATGGTGGTATAGTATGGCGTGTAATTGCAACATGTCGCATGGCCATGTGTGAAGTGTGTGTGGTATGGCTACTAGTAGACAGCGCTGGAGGCGAGAGGGATTCCGGTTTTCAGCCGTTAGCAGGGCGACTATGGGCTAGGGGGGGGGGGTTGAGGATGGCGTAGCATGGCACCAAGGCCTTTCGTCATTGACCGTCTTGTGGGTGGAGCATGAGCAGGAGAGAAGAGTGGTTCCCACCCGCCGGCTCACGCCCTCGCCTTTCTAGCGCCGTCGCCGCCAACGGCAAGGACGGAGCGTACCCACGACCAAGATATAGTACGATACACGGCGGCTGCCTTTGCCTCGCTCTGTCTGCCTGCCTGCACTGTGCCTGTGCTGTTGTCGCTGTTTCTGGTACCACTACTGAGTACTAAGTAGTAGATGCGCCCGCCGTCCTGCATGCCCGCCTATTCCCCTCCCTCCTCTGCTGCTGCTGCTGCTACACTACTCGTCCTTGAACCTCGCTCGCCATTCACCATCACCGTCGCCCCGTGACCCACGTCCCACTGCTACACCCACACCCTACCGTCGTCGTCGTCGTCGCTGTCGCCTCCCACACTGCCACTCTGTCGACGCTGCTTTGGGCCGTCTAGCCATCAGACCATCGCCTCGCCTCGCTGCCGTGACTTTGGATCCGACTAGCTGCGAGAGGAACAGACTGCATCTGTAAGTCAGCTTTTGGCGCCATTCTATTTTGCACGATGCCACCTTCGCACCCGCTGCTTGCACGCACTACCCTCGCTCGCTCGCTCTGCTTGCAAGCATCAGCCCGCCGCCCTTCTGGGCCTCAAACACCCGCCCGACCCGTATTGGCCCGACTTTTGTTTCCTTCTTCCTGTCGTGCTTTGGTACTCTAGTAACCATTTCTAGTAGCTCCCTCGCGCCGCCACTGCCTCGACTGGGCCTCGTCCAAATCGCTGCACCCCTCAGCCTCACTCGTCTCAATTCCGCCGCGGGGTGATTTGACAAATTTCCCCGCTGTCAAGCGTCGCCGTCTACCTGGTCTTGCTCGTGGCCGCTGCTCCGTCTGACGGCCGTATCCCATCAGCATCACTAATTTCTACGTATTTCCCCCATTGCCCCCGCCGTAAATCTCCTCAGATCGTCCGTCGCCCGGAAGCACTGGGAAGCCGGTTCCCCTGCAACGGCAAGGCTGCATCCCACGCTGCTGCAAGCGGGGCGCTAAGCCACCACATCCGCCATATCGCCATTGCCAGCTACAAAATAAACGCCGGCTCCTCTTCGCCGTCGTGCGCTTGGACGCTGCCAAAACCATATTGCCCTTTGTGTTTTTTCTTTGCTTTCCCGTGGGCGCAGTCACTCCTGACGTCAGGGCGCTGATTCGTGTTTCAACGCACGCGCGTCGGCAAGCGAGCAAACAGTACTACCTAAACCCAAGATGCAGGCCGTCATGGCGCAACCCCCACAACCCTCCGCCTACGGGGCCATCCCTCTGCGCCGCAAACCCGTAACCAACCCAGCCGTAGCAGTGCGACCCATATCCCAGGCCTACAACGACAACCAACTCGGCCATTCACGGACACGAACAACCAGTTCTGGTGTATTTCCAACCCCCTCGCCCACTACCGCAAACATGAATTCGCAATACCCATCCCAGTACCAAAGCAGCCTCCGCCGCACTCCCACCTCCTCCACCAGCTCTACCAACGGCACCCCCAACCGCTCCAACAGCGGCGCTCTTCGCCGCTCTTCGTCCACGCGTTCGGGAGGCAATTCGCCCACCTCATATGTTGCCCTGATGCGCAAGCAAAAAGCCACTGTATGGTGTGATCGCGCCCAGTACGAAGACCCGCGCATGCTCGCCCAACAGCGCCAGGCCAAGATGCGAGCAAACATGGAGGTTGCAGGCGGACCACACCACGCTCCACCACGCAGTGCTACGGGAGGCTCGAGCATGACCGGCGGAGTCCGGTCCAAGATTGGACGTCATCACGGCTTGCCAAAAGCATCATTGTACGCTCCAGTCACCTACGCAGGATCCGGGGTTCCAATGCGATTGAGCGCTTCAGAAGTAGACGAGGGTGACGACGAGGATGCAGGCTCAATGAAGAACGGGCAGTATCACCACCGCACTGGCTCCGGCCGCAGCTCCCTAGGTTCAGGTCGCCGTATATCCTACGCCAACCCAACCGGTCGCATATCCTCCAACAGCACACCACCGCAGAATTCATCTCCTGACGGTGAGCTTGCCGACCTAAAAGAAGAGCCTACTCCTTCGCCTGCCGAATATGACCCCCACGCGCCTAGCGACACTAGCTATTTCCACCACACAAAAACAAACACGAGTACCGGCAGTGGGAGCAGCGGAGAGCGCAATTTTGGCGAAGTTGGTCAGATGCCTGCGCCAGGACACTTGAAGGCCCCTATTATCACAGACAAGAAGGTCAGCAAAGACGATCTGGTCAGGCGAGGCAGTGTGGATGAGCGGACTATGACCATGGGCCCACGACTCTTCGTCGCAAACCCAGACCTCAGTGACTAGCGAGTGAGGACGAGAAGCTGTTTATTCTTTCTGCGATACCCGAAACAACGATTTTACTACTGATACTGAGCTTTGCGCATGAGTACACCATACTAGAGGAGAGCCGGTCATTCCACCAAACGCGAACCATTGTCAGCAGTTTTTTTTTCTCCTATTCTTTCGTTCGGGACAACAGAGTTGTCAAGTATTTGTTTTCTTTAGCCGTTACTTCTGTATTTCTGTCTGTTGGAGCATCTGCAAAAGCAGATTTAAGGGATTGGGAGTTTTGGCTGTTTCTGCTTTGGATACGCAGCTACAAGATGGGGTTTCGTATCGTCACAGCGGTGACTTTTTTTCCTTTATCTGTTTGGCTGAGACTCAGCGCATATGGCACACCCTGGTGGTTCGCTCGCTCATCATCACCACCACTACATCATTGTATATACCACACCACACCACAACCGCCATGGCCGCATTTGCTCCATAGGCAACGACTGATTGATTGCACGCATACATGCTACATACACACAACATAAGCATAAACACTATACCATTATTCTATTGGTTGCTCGTCGCCCCGTTTGCATCCTCAGAATACGATCCGTCCCCACCTATCTTCGTCATTTGTTTCCATATTAACGTCATCCCCTCGGCGATGCACCCACTCATCCACGGAAATGGAAGTGGATTGTTGCCGTGCAAAACTATTAATGAAATCATCCGGCGACTTTGCGGCGCATGGATAAAGGGGCGGTGGCAACATTTAGGGCTCGCCCGAGCCGAGTCGATCGTCGCGCGCGTACCTGCCAAGACGTCTGCCCGCAGCCGACAATGTGCAAGTAAGGGTGGCGAGTGGAAATGAAGTGTGTGAAACCGTGGCTTGTTTGATACGAAGAAGCTGACGGACGTCGGGTAGAATGGTTTGGCCATGGTTGCGATTAATTAGTTTTGAATCACGATTGTCTGGGTTGGCGGGAGGTCGGCCGTGGGTGGGGGGTGGCGCTGAGGATCAGGGTCCAGGGCAGGGTTGAGCCAGGTAAAGTTTGTAAAGAGAGGTTTTTCCATGGTGATTAAAAGGCAAGATTTGGTAATATACAAGAGAGATGATGGCGCGCATCTTTGAAGGCGTGAGGGCAACCTGAACGTATTGCTTGGCTTTCAATATGCTGTTGTTCGCCGGCGGATGAATAGTACCGTCGCCTTTCGCGGCGCGTGTCCCTGCCAAGATGTACGAACATGGTAACTCACCGCAACAGACATTCACTGCGTCCGCAACCACACCCTTGCGTGTAGAGGAAATAATCCTCCAGCCCCCCAAATAAGCTTCCCGGAACAGTATACACCATGGTACATGCCAATGGCACTGCGAAGCGTGGCGCACTCCAGAGAATCTTGAACGATGCAGTCGGAGTGACCAAAAACAAAGATGGCCATGAAAAGACCGACTACACAAGATGGAGGCTGAAAGACGACCGTGGATGCCAGACATGGCATTATCTGCAGACTGACGAGGAGATGAAGGCCTGGCCGCAGAGCACGGCTGATAAGTACTTCCTAGGCCTCGACACTGTATGTTTAATCCCCTTCCTTCAGCCACCCCGGTATGGCTGCACTAAAGTTTCAACCATCCCAACTGACTGGCGTAGGAACAACCAAAACTCAAGCCTGCAAGGACACCCCTCGAAGCCGCGGATAATGGCCTCTCCTTCTTCTCCCAACTCCAACTCCCGCCAGGCAACTGGGCCTGCGAATACGGTGGCCCAATGTTTCTGCTCCCCGGCCTTGTCATCGTCTGGTATGTCACCGAGACACCAGTCCCAGCCTCTCACGCAATCGAGATCATAAACTACCTCTTTGCGCGAGCACATCCAGAAGATGGCGGGTGGGGACTACACATTGAAGGCGAGAGCACCGTGTTTGGAACGTCTATGAACTACACCGTGCTCCGTCTGCTAGGCGTGGATGCCGAAGACCCAAGAATGCGCAAAGCACGGGAGACGCTGTGGAAGCTTGGTGGCGCGCTCAACGCGCCACACTGGGGCAAGTTCTGGCTGAGCGTCTTGGGCGTGACGTCCTGGGACATTGTCAACCCATGTCCGCCTGAGCTATGGTTACTTCCAGACTGGGTGCCTATTGCGCCCTGGAGGTGGTGGATTCACATGCGCCAGGTCTTCCTGCCCATGTCGTATATCTACGCAAAGAAATGGTCGTATCCGCTCAACGATCTCACCCGCCAATTAAGGGCGGAGCTACTCATGCAGCCATTCGACACCATCAATTTTGGAGCACATCGGAACACGATTTCGCCCACAGATAATTATCATCCCAAGTCTATTTTCCTCAAGGCGTTGTTCTGGTTCGTAGTTACCATATGGTGGCCTTTCCTTCGCACTGAGCGATTAGCGAAGCGTGCAGAGGAGCATGTCCTCTGGCTCATTGAAGCCGAAGATGAGAATACCGACTATTCAAACTTGGGCCCGGTTAACGGTCCTATGAACACATTGTGTGCGTACATCAAAGACGGCCCTGATTCTCATGCTGTCCGCGAGCATCTCAAAACACTCCCAGAGTTCATGTGGGTCAAGGACGAAGGTATGCTTATGAATGGCACTAATGGTGTTCAATCATGGGACACTTCATTTTTGATCCAGGCTGTCGAATCGTGTGGCTGGTCTAAGGAAAAGAAATGGGAACCTATGCTAAGGAAATCGCTCGAGTTCTTGGAGGACCAGCAAATTCTTGAAGAAACCAGAGATCAGCACGCATGTTACCGCCAACAGCGTAAAGGTGCGTGGGGCTTCAGTACACGCAAACAAGGATACACCGTCAGCGACTGCACTTCAGAAGGACTCAAGAGTGTCTTGATTCTGCAAGAGGACAACCAATTTCCCCAACTCATCAACGAGCGCCGCATGAAAGACGCCATCGACGTCCTCCTCACCATGCAAAACGCCTCTGGCGGCTGCGCCTCGTACGAGCCCACTCGCGGTAGTGTCCTCCTCGAGCACCTCAACGCCGCCGAAGTCTTTGGCCGCATCATGATCGAATACGACTACCCCGAATGCACCACGGCCGTCGTAACCGCCCTGCACATGTTCCAGCAACACTACCCAGACTATCGCTCCGCCGAAATCTCCGCCTTCCGCGACCGTGCCGTAGCCTACATCCGCGATGCCCAGCGCCCAGATGGCTCCTGGTACGGCAGCTGGGGCATCTGCTTCACCTACGCCGGCATGTTCGCCCTCGAATCCCTCAAGTGCTCTGGGGAGCAATACGACAACTCCGAGCGTGTACGTCGCGCCTGCCAGTTCTTCCTTGACAAGCAAATGCCTGATGGTGGGTGGGGCGAGACGTACAAGAGCTGCGAAGATGGTGTTTGGCGTCAGCATCCTCAGAGTCAGGTTGTGCAGACTGCGTGGGTCATTATTGCCATGATTGAGGCTGGGTTTCCTGACAAGGAGCCCTTGCGCAAGGCGGTGAAGCTGATTATGCAGAGGCAGCAGGAGAATGGGGAGTGGTTGCAGGAAGCGATTGAGGGGGTGTTTAATAAGTCTTGGTGAGTTTTTTTCTTCTTTCCTTTCTCCCCTCCCCCTTTCATGTTATGAATGCGAGACTAATCTGGGTAATAGCATGATTTCTTACCCCAACTACAAATTCATCTTCCCTATCAAGGCGCTGGGTATGTATGCCAAGCGATTTGGAGATGAGGCGATTTTTTGAGAGAGATATGAGGGTGATTTGGGGGCTTGGGGGTGGGAAGGTGAAAGTATTGTACAAAGCGAGCATGGTGATGAGGAATAGATGTGTAGACGTTGGTAACGCAGTCAAGTAAGTATGTAATAATGTTAATGCAGTCGATTACGGATCTTCTTTTTCTTCCTTCTTTTCTCCTTCGACGGATCCTTCTTTTTTTTCTCATCTTTTTTTTTGATTCAATGGAAAGTGTATACGTCTCCCCTTTTGGTCATTCACAGGGAAAGAATGCCACGGTTGGCATCGTGAGGGGTAATGTGACTATGGGTACGTTGAGGTGGTGAAGGGGATATGAGAGGATGGGGTACAGAGCTGTTTTTGTCTAACATAGGGCAGTGAATTATTATTATTTTTTTGGACTTTTGATCGATTGTGATTTTTTTACCTTGCTAATTGCAAGTGGTGATAACGGTACTGACACCTCACAGTCCATCTGATAACCTCAATCTGGCAGGTGTTGTATTGGTGGTTGCAATAGCGCTTTTTGTCTATAACTAGCTTTTCTTGTGGAGTTTTTAGAGGCGTGATTACGCCTTGGGCTGCGACATGACTTACTCCCTTTTACTTGTATGAGAGTGATAGACAAATCTATCTAATAAGGCTTAAACCTCGCCTTGTCCTTTTCCTTCTTCTCCTTGCGTTTCTTTTTCGCCGATGCCGCCGCGTCACCTTGCATGTCTGCGTTGTCTGACGTCTTCCATGCGCGGATCTGGCCGTCTTCGCCGCAGGTGTATGTGGTGTGTGTCTGGGGGTTTGGGGGTTAGGAGATGGTGTATGAAAGTTTGAAGGAAGGAAAAGAAGGTGGTGTGGGACTTACGTGTATATCGGTGAAGAGGTCGCGGACGATTTCTTCGCCGTGGGCGCCAGCAAGGGATGTGGCGTTTGTGAGATCGAAGGTGTAGTCCAAGGGGCCGTTTGTGCCTTTTGTGATGGGTGTGAGAGTAGCTTGTTTCTTGCTGTGTGGTATTTAGCTCCTGGAATTGTGGGTGTAGAGTGGTTTTTTTGTCAGAAGGACGTACCTGTGTTTCCCGGCTGCTACACATGGCTGCGCGCCAATCCAACACAAATCGATCACATACTCGCAGCCCAGTTCTTCCCTCACATCACCACATACCTTGGGCGCTGGCTCCTCTTCCTCCTCTTTCTGGCTCTGTAGCGCGTAGAAACTCACCGTTTCGTCCGTGCCAATGGCGTACATGTCTGTGCCGGAATATAGGAAGCCTGCGTGGGCAATGGCAGAGCCATGATTGATAACTTGGTACAAGGCGTCGTCTTCATCTGCCTGGGTGCTGTCGAAGATGTTGACGAGTCCGTCTGTGCTGGATGAGAGGAGCAGATTTGGAAGGGAAGGGTGCAAGGAGAGGTTTGTCACGGTGTCTGTGTGGGAATCTATGTAGGAGCGTAAGGGTGCTGAGAGATTGCGCTGGTCCCTGGGAATTACTTAGTATGACCTGAGGACTAACGGATCGAAGACATGGTGGGAAAATACCAGATGTAAACTGGAGAGCTGTTAGGTCCATCTTCTGGGTTCTCAATGCCTGCTGCGACCAAGTTCTTCTCGGCATCGCATACTAGTGCTGAGATGAGTTTGTGTGCTGTACCGCCCGTCAGCTGCTGCCTCATAAATCTGGACCGTTGAGAACTAACGGCTCTCTATTTGCAAAACTCTTTGCTTGCTTCGCTTGTCCCAGAATTTTACCAATCCATCTCTTCCTGCAGTTGCGACTACGTTGCTGGACGCATCATTTGCTCGTTCTAGGCACGTGATGTTGTCGTGGGCCTTGGCGACGTGACCATCGGGTCGTAGATCTGCTGTTAGAAAGCGGAGAGAGTCGTCTGATGATATCAAGGCTAGTTGGTCGGTAAGAGAGTAGGTAAGAGGGTCTTGTCGTGGCGATGTAGAGATGATCTTGTAAATGTACGAGCCAGCTGAAAACCCGGCATCGGTACTGGCGATTTCTCTAAAAGACGCCATATTGAGCGAAGCCAGAACAAGTATTTGGTATTGCCAGGGTCGCAGCGAAGGTGTAATGGTCACGAAAGATGAGGTTTGATTGATTAAGGTAACAAGAAGAAATTTTCACAGCAACGAGCGCGAGGTCTTTGCCTCACTCAAGTCCAGTGCACATCATGAGTCCCTGTCATTCAGGGTCGCAACTGTAGTATCTCGACTGAGAGAACAAGGCCCATCTTAGATGAACATGTTCCCTGGAATCGTCATAGGTAGTGAGCTGGTGTACCGACGTAGGCGCGTGCTGACGTTCAGCACAGAAAATGCCAGTACTACTCATCGCATCACGTTGCTTCACAGCCAGCGATCCAAATGCCATTCCAGCAAACAGCAACATCACAAACACATGACGCAAGTATGTAGCCTTGATATGAAACTCGTGCAGACACAGCTTTCGTCGGCACAAGCGATTAATACAGGCAATCCCTCTCCGATCCCTCCAAAAGCCCCATCCACTGACATAACGCCAGCAGACAAAGTAGGCCGTCACTCCTGCAGTTCAGCACGTCAAGCGCTCATTGCCGGCGATATCGAGGTTCGTTGGAGAAGAAGAAGAGCATGGCAGCCGCACGCGAGAAAATATCGGGTGTCCGCGAAGCGAGTGACTAAGCAGCGTAATGCGCACCAGTTGATTGGCCACACGGGGGACCTCGGGAATCGGGAAGATTTGGGCTGGCGAAGGGTAGCACGTGTATTGACGACGACATCATCCACCCCTCAACCACCTCTCGACCGACTGTCAATTGCTATCGGGACACACCATCATGGCTTCTCAGCGCATTTTCCAGCTCGGCCTGCGACGCGCAGCTGCGCCAGGCCTGAGGGTGCAGCCTGCAGGACGCATGGTTCAGCGGAGGTATGTCATAGCACCTGCAAGAGCACCACGACGAAGCTCTTCTCAGCCACCCATCCACACCAAGACCCATAGTAACAAAAGAATGTAGACTCGCAGCGACCGAACATGCTTCCCAGTCTCAAGCTGCTGAGATCCTGGCCAAGCAGCGCATCAACCGTCCAGTCTCGCCCCACCTTGCCATCTACAGGCCCCAAATCACCTGGATTGCCTCAGGGCTCAACCGTATCACTGGTCTCACCCTGTCTGGCTCTCTTTACCTCTTCGGAATCGCATACCTCATTGCGCCCTACACTGGATGGCACCTCGAAACACAGTCAATGGTCGCGGCCGTTGCTGCTTGGCCCGCCGTGGTCAAGGCTGGTGTTAAGACTTTCTTCGCACTCCCCTTCTTCTTCCATTGCCTCAATGGTGTCAGGCATTTGGCTTGGGATATGGGTGTTGGCTTCAAGAACCAGCAGGTCATCCGTACCGGCTGGGGTGTTGTTGGATTGACAGCCGTCTCGACCCTTTACTATGCTTTCCTGGCATAAACGAGCTGCGACTGGTTTAGACCAAAATTGGTCTTGAAAAGAAAGGTCGATTAAAAAAGTCGGGATGGTTGGAATGCGAAAGGCAGTTGGAGTCTGGAGACATCAAGTAACAACGGGAATAGGAGTGGGGCACATCTAGGGCAACAGTGGGGAAGCCAACATGTATTATGTATATTTTGAATCGAACATAGCATGTGCATCCACATGCGAGCAAGTACAAAGAACATTTCGTTTTGGTTTCTGTATTCCTTTGTTAGTTGAGGAACTGGATTCACCTAGAATCCAGTACTTAAACATTGCGCATGGAGCAAGCCTATTGTACTCTTCGCTAGTCCTTCGGCACGTGATTACGTGTCGGGTGTGCATCGTCCAATTGGCGCGTAACCGTGTTGGTTGGATCCGAGCGGAAAAGGCGAAACCAACACCATAGTCGTTTGAAGCCGCGGTTTGAGATGCGCCGTCGCAATGGAGGAATCACAGGCCTCCACGGTGCTCGGTGAGGACTTGTATGATGTGAGCTGCCGTCTTGCATATGCATTGAGTGATGAATAGCGCGACATCCAACCCCGGTCGCCGATCATTCACGTCTCTGAACTGACGCCACTTTCAGGATCCATCTCAGCTCTCCCAGGCCCTCCGGCAGCGGGCCTGCAGCGACAAGCCATTCTTCTTCACCACCTCGACCGAGAGCCAGCCACCGGATAGCCACAGCCACAGCCACAGCGCCGCACCCTTCTTCGATCGCGGTGCTTCCCCACGACGCGCCGTCCATGCGAACCATGTGAAGCCCGTTCTGCCCAAACATTACAGCGCACCCACGAGCACAGACAACCCAAAGGAACCGGTGGCGATACCAAAGATGTTCAGCTTCAATATGACGGATGCGCCAGGGGATACACAGCCAGACAGTCAGATGCTCAAGACATGGACGAGTGGAATCTATTCAACGACCGACGCCAAAGACATTCCCAAATCGCTGTTTGTTAAGCATGGTGATGATGATGGCGACGAATCGCCTACAGAAGAAATGGACGTTGTTGCATCGAGCCAGGACCAGCGCATCCCTACGCCTACGAGCCCTACCGTGCTCGACGCCGATGAACTGGGTGATTTTGCGCAGAACAGCCTCGCGCCCACAAGTCCGCTCAAATTCCAGACACCCGCATTGGCAGGCAGAACGAGGGGCAGCTCAGGTCCAATGCCTAGCTCAGCATTGCGGACCAACACGACGCCTGGCACCGGCACTTCTGCAAACTTATTCTTTCCAGCGCTGAGCCATGGAGGTGAAGGGGTTGCACAGCACATTTCCCTTACACAGGCCTTCAACAATACCCAGGCACCCACTTCGCCTGTAATAGGTGGAGGTGCAACTGACGACATTATCTTTTCGCGCCCTTCTCCAAACTTCTCGCATATACGGCACTCTAGCCCAATACCAGCGTACTCGAGTCCAATGAAAGTAACCCAACCCGAGACACCGAAATCAGACCCCGTAGTACGATCCTCCAGTCAGCCACGTGCCGAGTATGTCACAATGAAACAGTCACAGGAAAGAAGGAAACTATCTGTAGGAGATGAACATGGAGTCCTCGTAGAGCAGGACAGCTGGGAGGAACTGTCTCGCAAAGTGCGGGCCAAAAAAGCAAAAGAACATGCCCATCGCCAGGCCGCCAGGTCCCTGTCCAGCGTCTCAGCGCCAACCCCTGTGTTGTTGCGCTCGACCAAGGAGCGCACAAGGAATACTGATTATCCGTCACCCGAAAAATCAAAGACATCGCGAAGCGGAGTGCATAGCGGAGTGGAGGACTATGACGTGACAATGGATGAGCAGTCGCAATCTATTACGGAAAATGGAACGAATGAACAAAACACAGAAGACCCCGCCGATGAATCATCACAGCAGGTGCCTGATACCGCACGGACTGCGGGGAGACATAACAGTAACGATCATAACGTGCAAGTTCCAAAAACCTCTTCGCATCCTCACTGGACTCCCTCAGGCCCACTTTCACGGGCCTCCTCTCAACCAAATACACAAGCTTCATTGATGCATCGAGAACACCAACCACAAGAAATCGGATTGCTGCACAGTCTCCATCAATCATTCCAACCGCCAAGCAGCAGAGAATCAGTGGCCGTGATGGACTCTCAGCCAGATGTTACTGCGGATTTTGATAGCGTCCCACGACCAAAATCGCTACGCTTTCCTTCATCACCATCAACAAACCAATACAGCATCAACCAGACGACCATGGCTACCAAGACAGGATATACAAGCCAGGTCATTTCATCTTCTGTACCTCTAATGCCACCCAAGTCGAGTGGCGCTGAAGACGACGTGACACCCGAGGGCGAAGAGCGGGTACCCAGCAGCCCGCCACTTCTGCCCCCTGGTGATGCCGAGACTGGAGATGGAGATGTGGAATACGATGAACATACGTACGATGAATATGTAGAGGGAGTTGGAGAGCAAGAAGGTTTGTTGTCCCCAACAATTGATGAGGGTACGGCCATGGATGAAGAAGATGATCTGCCTCTAGCGAAGCAAGGGCTTGTAGGCGAAGACAACATCGTTGGAGATCAAGTGGTGTATTCAGAAAAGGAAGAGCTGGGCTTTATCAAGCCGGCAGAAACATACGTGGAAACTGACCAAGTATCCGAGGCTTTGAACCTTGGACACAACGTGCCCAATAACAAACAACTCGGACCACCACGGATGCAGCGCCAGAATACAATTCCAGAAACAGACGCACTTGAGGAAACGCAACCCTCGTTCTTCGCGGTCCAGAACTTAGAAGAAGTTGCAGAGGACGACACTGTTGTTGAGAACGAAACGAAGGGTACAGACCTTCTTCAGACGGCTAGAGAAGACCGTGACGGATCTCCTTCCAATCTGCCAGCACCCATCAGTTCCAAGGACAACGGAAGCGATGCAATTCTAGAAGGTGACCGCATCCGGTGTTTGGACGATATCTACAATCTTCCCGAGACTCAGCATTCAGCAAATGAAGAAGATGTGGAGATGCCTAGACTGAGCGGGCTGGAGGATGATGACGGCGATGTCTTCATGCAACGGTCTTCACCAGCTGCGCCATCTGCGAAGCGGCGCAGGGTCGCATATACTGCCAAACGTAAAGCCTTCCGGGATTCGCCAAGAGCGATGACTGATACAGAATCGCTTTCGGATCCTCCTCCATCGCCTCGTCTCGACCAAATTCAGCTAGCACTCGAGGAGATCCCGTCAGTCATACCGACTCACAAGCCTGAAGAACAGAATGCGCTTGCAACGGTCGATACAAGAGGAGAAGCGCGACCTTCCTATACGCGAACGACCTCATTGAAGTCCAAAGTTCTACCCAAGCCCTCCAAGCCTCGTAATCAACGACAAGGTGCATTGAAATCGGTTTCAAAAGAGCTCTTACGAACCATGTCTTCACCTGTACAGCTGCCTACAAGATCAGGAGGATCTGCCTGTGCTCGGACTAGCAGCCCAGTTACGCCTACCAAATCTCGCGAAGCTATCGCGAAGCAGCCAACGGATGTGGACATGGATGATGTCGGCAGCCAAACAGTTATGCCTCTTAGTTCTGCTCCCCAGCCGGCCAATCCTGAGAAAATGGACGTAGATCTATCCCAGAGAAGTACGACTCCACCTAAAATTATTGTGCCGAATAGGGTTTTTGCATGCTGGCCGGGAAGCCACTATTATCCTGCTACGTGTGTTGGTCGTGCAACAGCTCGCCAGCTTCAGATCCGTTATGACGACGGTAACATCACATACATGGACGCGGCACATGTAAGAGCACTAGAACTTCGCAAGGGTGACCAGGTCAAGGTGGATGAGCCAGGTATGAAGAAAAATACGTACATTGTGGTGGGCTTCAAAGACAGGATCAATGATCCTGGTGGCGAGGAGTTTCCAACTACTGATCAGCGTGGGCACACGACTGTCGTCCTGGAAGAGAGACCAAGGGAGAGTTTACCACAGGCCAAAGCACTTCAACCATCTGCACACATCTCAGTACCCATGGCAAGCATCTACCTGACCGCTTCGCTCTGTAAGCGACTTCGCGATCGATCCTTTGCATTATCATCGATGATCTCGCCAACCAAATCAGTCTCATACATAGGCACTCCTATTGCAGACCCTTTGACTACTCCTTCATTTACTCGGCGCGGAACGGCAGTGTTATCTTTTCTGAAAGATGTTACCACGCGAGCTGCTTCTGTAGCTTCGACAGCCCGATCTAGCAGCGGTGTGTTCTCAAACATGGCTTTTGTAATCACTTCCACGACAGCGGATGTGGACAAGGACAGCGTTACCAGACTTATCAAAAGCAACAATGGCCAGGTACTAGAGCATGGCTTTCACGAACTCTTTGACTATGAGTCAGAGGAGGTCCCGCCATCTTCTGGAAACCACCAGAGAACAAGTTCTACTTTCGAGGGATCTAATGGTCTGGTACTCAAGCAGGCATACAAGGACCTAGGTTTTGTTGCACTTATTTCGGATGCCCACTCTCGCAGTACAAAGTACATCCAAGCTCTCGCCCTCAACGTTCCGTGTTTGCATGTTCGTTGGATTCACGACTCGCTCAACGCTTCTCGCGCTGCCCCTTTTACACGTTACCTCTTGCCTGCCGGTGTCTCAAAGTTTCTCGATCCAAACGGCGTCATTCGCTCACGCACAATGGCCCCCTATTATGATCCAGCCAGCGAGGATACCACTTTTGCGCAGATAATCCAAGGCCGCGACCTGCTTCTACGTGACCAAAATGTCCTTCTAATAACCGGAAAATCAAAAAAGGCAATCGAGAAACGCCAACCATTCTTCTTTCTCTCACATGCCCTCGGCTCTGCAAACGTCGGTCGCTGCGCTGATGTAGCAGCTGCGTCAGACATGCTTGCCAATGGCAATTGGGACTGGGTTTATGTAGACAATGACGAACACGGTGTCACCGAGGCTGCGGCTGCGTTACTCGGTACAGAGAAACCTGCGGCTGTAAGTGGCAAGTCTAAGAAGGGGGGCAAGAAGAGGAAGAGAGATGGTGATGGTGAAGTCCAAGAAGAACTCTTCGTCAAGGGAGATGTTAATGGAAAGCCCGTTAGGATCACTTGTGCAGAGTTTGTCATTCAGAGTTTGATTCTGGGTGCACTGATTGAAGAGTAAGCTGTCTGTCTTTTCTTCCTTGTTTATCGCTCTTTGCTATATGGAGTAGACGGGCCTTTTTTCTCTTCTCTTGTCTATTTTCTACGAACGCGGTTTGTGTCTGATACGAGTGATTTTGGCGTTTTCATATTCTCTTCCTCTTTGAACAAAAAGTGGGGGCACATGGGGGCACTTACGAGGTGCCCTGGGCGTGAGAGTTCACCTCTTTTCTTCACACTTTATACTGTTCTTGTCTTCCATGTACTATTACCGCCACATACCATGACGAATAGTCTGCTTCTTGATTTCATTTCATTGCTTCTGATGCTTTCCTGGTATCGTCCCAGTACATAGGATACCAGTAGGCTGTGCACGAATAGTTCCGTATCCGCATCCGTATAAGGAGAGTTTTGGAGGTAACAGTAGAGACAGCGAATACAAAATATCACAGGAATCTGCCCCTCTAGCATATTGTTGCATCACTTTCCTTCTGCGTACCCAGTGGGCGCACTCCTGTTTTCTTCTATTGTGACAGGAGTTGTATTCGCATACACATCTACACATTACAGGATCTGACGATACCCGGGTTGTACTCGCTACATTTTCTTTACAGCCACTCACTTCTGGTATCTGTCTGTTCTCTTGTTTTTGGTCACACAGACTTGTGGTATACATTAGTAGAGTCAGTGTTAAAGAAGACACATGAGGAGAAAGAACATTGCAAGGACTTGTATCCCAGTACCTTTGCCACGTATACGGTATCGTTGAACAACACATTCTAAACTAAACACAGTGCCACTGACTTCTCTTTCCAACTCCAGGTTCTCCGTGTGCAAAAATCAATGTAACTACATACGATCCAGAAGACCGGCAAAAGAGCAACAAACCCAACATCACATCTCCCCTCTTTCCCCCCAAACCCACTCATCCCCCAACTTCTCATCACACCGCTCCCTCTCCCCTCGGCGCCTCGGCGCCTCGGCGCCCAAAGTGCACAAAACGACCAGTGCCACCCAACAACCCCTCCCATTGTCAAAATTACCAAAACGAACACGAAGTGCGTCATCATCCCAGCCTAACCCGGGTCCCACTAAAACATGTCATCTACCTACACAAACCCTAGAGTACTTACGTACAACCCTACATAACGCACGTCCATATACTTCCCAAGAGCCCTAAGAAAAACCTGCACCTCGTATTTACCCGCTTTCAAAAACCCCCCTCCCTTACCTTACATATACGTATACTTGTCGACAGATATACATCAATATACTATGTGCAACGGTATCTTACGCGATGTGACATGTACTGTACGTCAGAGAAAAAAAGTACACGTTTTCGCAATGTATACTACAAAGGAATTCTACATGTCATAACTTTTCATCTCAAGCAGAACGGAAACATGCTTGTCCCATTATCTAGCCTACACATAACATTTCGATATTAACAAGGCCCCCCTTGAATCCAGATAACAAACTATGTATAGTAGCAACACAAGAAAAAGCCCGCATGATGGCTTAGTTACCTAGCTATGTAGGCGAGCTAGCGGGTAAGCGTTGTTCAAATGCCGGACTCTCTTTCTCTCACACAGACACACAGAATCAGAATACGTAAGTAAAAGTAGCTAGCAAACAAGAGGTTTCAAAAACAAAAAAAATAGGACGACAATGACGATACCTACTCATTTCCAAGGGTTCCTTTTTTTAAAGTTTTGCTAACGGCCCTCCCCCCAAGCCCTCCCCCCGTTATTCATAAACGTGACTTTTCATACGTTTTTCGTGACACCCCTTCGTATTTGCCAAATTGGCTGCTGTCCCGGGGGGGGTCCACAATGACCGCTAAAATATAGACAGATAGAGAAAGAAGAAGAAGAGATAGGCAAAATAGGTTAAAATATCGCAGTAAAAATTTCCCATATTTTAACCATGTTTGCCGCGTACACACATTGACAGTCTTACCCGCTTCGCCCCCACCCACCCACCCACCCCCACTGTTTCACGCAACAGTCCGTTGTTCCTTATCGTTGCCCTAAAACAACGGTCGCCGAATAAATTCAATCAGCATTGTATCTCCCATCATACATGACGGTAAACTCCTTATATTCTGCCTGAATAGCAACCCAACCCAACGCCAAGCCGGCAGGAAGAGGGGAGTGAACTTAACAGAGCAAGGATCAATGTGGTATAGTATAAGTCATGACCTACAAATAGACGTTCGAGAAGCACCAACACACAAAAAATTATGTACAAGGTCCGCCTTCCCGCTCGGGGCTTTTTTTCTAAACAAACCAACGCACACACGGGGGCTTCCAGAAACGATCGGGAAGGTGGAGCGTGTACTTTAGCCTCTCCTTCCCTTGTCCCTTTCGTTTTCTGCAGCCGGAAAAATAGGGAAAAATTTATATTTCTAGCGAGGGTTTGTCAAAAAGCTCGGACGGTAAGATGTGACGGACGGGAACAAATGTTCATGGGGGAGCTCGGCAGATGCCAATTTGTTCCGTTGCCTGCTTCGGTTGGCAAATAATTAAAGAACTCTGTCAGGATCTTCCCGCATGTACATGGCCCGCTTCGGGGGGTCTCGAAGGGGCGACACTGCTTGTTTGAGATTTGACATGTGAATCCTCAAGAGCAAAGGCCTCGTGAACCTACTCCCTGTCTAGACGCCAACACCAGCTGCCGGTCCGCCTCGAGGCGGCGCGCAGGCACAGGGAGCAATTTTAGGCACCCATTACCCTTGCTTGTCAAAGCGCAGCAGCAGCAGCTAGGGATGCTCGGAGCCGCCCTTATCACGTAGATCGACGGCTTTTGCTAACCCTACGTACCTACAAAGCCTTCATGGGGAATTCAGATGCTTTGCCGACGTATAACACGATGTCATGCATTGGCTCTCATGCGACGTCAATGTAGCGCTGACCCGATGCTTCCGCCACCTCACAACCGACGTATGAGAGATGCGTACACGAGCTGGGAGATCCCTCTCTGCCAAGTTTATTCATTCGAACAACCGCACTCGCGTGACAAATGTTGGTCCAAATGCAGCCACACGGCGTAGCAGGAAGGTCCAACCGGCTGTGTCGTACGGCGTCCACTCCTTCGAATGTAATACGCTCAACAAGGCAATCGGTTAGTAGACATTCGGTACATTACCGCAAAAAGCAATACTTGTCGACTCGGCTTCCAATACCGCCTTTGTGTCCCATACAAGAAGACCCTTGCACTGGCCTAGCCGTGCCGTCCGAGTACGCGCGGGGTATCTTAGTGTGCATCGAAGAAAGGTAAAAGCAAATTAGCTTTGCAAGCGTCGGTGGCACAGCAAGCAATGATGGTGTGCTAAAGTAGCGTTGGCAAACACCGTAAGAATATTGGTTGTCCTATCGAGGTTGACTCGGTCGGACGCTGCCACGTGCGGTACCTTGGAAATGTAACGTAGATTGCCCTGGTACAAGTATATACATACATACACCGACTTGTCCTGTAGGATTGACGGAAAGACCCTTGTACATTGCCGCAGCGTCGGAGGGGGATGCATTGGCAAGGAGTGTGTATTCCCATCTGTGGTGATGTGTGCGCAAAAAGCTTCATCGGACTCCAAGTACGAATGCGAGCCGTACGTGAATTTCCATGGAGGATCTGTACTGTTTCAGTCTAGTGAAGGTGTAATTGATCAAATCTAGTAGAGTTGGATGGTTGCGTGTTATCAATCGGAGGACACGACTGCTGCTTCGCATGTTGTACGCTAGTACTCTAGAGTGGAAGCTTTGAGCAACGGAACATCATCCATCCGTGGAAAGAGACACAGCCAACAGCTTTATGGACAAGAGCCGACAGGAGCGCCTTGAGAAACACAGCGTACCTGCAGACTGGCCTCCTGTATTGTTACTGGTGTGTTAAACTGGGCTCGGTTGTCATCCGACGGACAATATACCCATTTCATTTAGGTCGATATTAACGTCCGTGTCGATCCAAGCTTACTGGAAGTTAGTAGTGCTTGTACGATTTGACACATCAAAGCACGGGACAAGTAGCATTAAGCATGTAGAAGTTTGTGCTAGATTAGTACCATATCAGCACCGAGGGCCGATCGCTCATGTGCGTGGAACCGTTGGCGAACATTGTGATATGGAAGGGAAAGCAGCAGGGGTTGGTGTGACGATGCTCGCACCGAGGCACGCAATGTACCTAGGCCCGTTATGATCTCGGATCTTTGCGGGCGGACCAGGTTCATGGATCGAAACTCTTGTGCCAATCTATTACCTGACAAGGGTCAGCGGAACGGCAGTGAGGTGGCCTGAGACCCCCGTTCAACCGTCAAGCGACATACCCTGGATTTGTTGAATGAAGGATTCTGGCTGCACAGTTAGTCCTAAGCATGTCCGTCGGCGATGCACTCTGGCGTAGGCCTAGAAATGTTTTGATTGAGCGAATACGGGTTTTATGGGAGCTGAAGGGCAAGCGAAGGGTACTTTGCTTGTATGTATATTCGTTGTGTTGGTCTTGCACCTCAACAATGCAAGATGTCTAAACCAGGGCTGCAGAGACTCCATGTTTAACCGGGGAAACAGACAAACTCAGTATGCTCCGTTGTGGCAGAGTTGACAGTCAACGCAAGGGCGAAACATGCCAGGATTGACCTTGCGTGTGCTCGAAGAGACAGCGGCTCTCAAGACTGTGGATACGGGTGCGGCTACTGGCTCGTTTCAGCCACCAAAGTGGGCGGCATGATTGCTGGGCCGTCAATCTGCACGCCATACATGGTACAGGGCTTACCTTCTCTAGCGCTTCGACAGATTGATTGCAGTGCTCGTTCATCAAGGATGCGCGATCTGCAGTCAGGGGTGCTGCATCAAAATGACTTTATGCTGACGAAAGAACAACGACAGGTCGGAGGTGCTGGCTGTATGTGTATGGCCGAGAAGCGTAGCGTGCATGCAACATGGACCGGCAGGGGGGATGTGAGAGGGTGAGGAGGTGCAGCGTCAGTTCAGCCTGCCTGACTAGAAAAGACGCCGAGACGCATCAGGACTAGCGTCTCATACCCCGCCCCCGCCTTCCTCCTTCGGCGAACCCTGCCCAAAAAAATTGTTTGCACAGAATTATCGAGCAGACACATCCAAACGCAACGCACAGCAAACATGGCAGGCCTAGATGAGGACACCATAGACGACATCCTCTACCTCGCGCGCACAAATGAGGCATCTGAGCTCGATTCGTTTCTTTCCGAACTGTCAGCCAAGGCTAAGCAGTCCAAGGCCGAATTACTGACCGCGGCCACCGATCCGTATTCTAAGAACAGCGCACTGCATTATGCTGCTGCCAATGGCCACAATGGTACCGTCCCAGAGCGCTGATACTACACTGCCAAATCTGACATTTTTTTTTGCCTAGACGTCATCAAATTGATCTTGTCGACCAGCACGGACAAGCCTCGCCCAGAGTTTCTTAATGCCGTCAACGAAGCAGGCAACACCCCTCTTCACTGGGCAGCGCTGAATGGCCACCTTGAAAGCGTCAAACTTCTCATAAATGCAGGTGCCGATGTTACCATTGTCAACCGAGCAGGCCACGACGCCGTGTACGAGGCGGAAATTAACGACAAGAACGACGTAGTTGACTGGCTGCTTGGCGCCGTTGAAGAACTAGAAAAGGGCATCGGCCAGATGGGCGAGGGGTCAGCCGAAGAGAGTGCTGACGAGGATATGGACGGTGCCGATGTGGGCAGTGCAGGGGGCGACAAGACATCCCCACAGCAGACGACAGATGGATCAGCGGTGGAGAACGCCCGGCAACAAATGGAGCACTTGAATACCCAGGACAATATGACAAAGGATGGTTGAGCAGCCGAAAACCGTTGCCGGCAATCAAGGCGCTTTGCTTACGATCTGCCCGTTTGCAAGGAAGCGTATATGCTGAGTATGACGGAACGCCGGTGCAGCAAGCGTATCACTGCATGGCATGATCTGCAGTTAGCACGACCGCGTCTGCGTCGCACATGATCAAAGCCGTGGTGCTAGTAGGGAAGATTGACGACTATGCGTGCGGAAGATGGACAGAGAAAGAGAGATTCTAGACCGAGGGCGTGGTAGACGGATTGTCATTGCATCCTACTCTAGGATAAGCACTACAACAAACAAGACCGCTTTTGGGTCTTTGACATGAGTTGCAGCTCGGGCCTCTTGCTCCTCCCAATGGCTCTATAGACACCTCTAGACCAAAGAATAAGGAATGGGATTGCTGTGATCTGTCATCACATGCTCGAGCAAACGCTGAGAGCATGGGCGTGCCCGTGCAGTATGTATATCGTTGGTGGCGCGACGCTAAACAAACAACTTCAAACGTAGCGTAGGCTTTCTTCCAGAAAAACGTGTCATATCCATGAATCAAAGGTACAAAGACCAAGCAAGTGTCAGGCCCTACCTGGGAAGATGAATGCAACTTGATCACGTCAATGGCGCTGCTGCCCATGCCTAGGTCGCATTAGTGGACGTATTGACTTTGTCGTCTTTTTTCTTGCCTTACCGCCCATGGGTTCAGTCGGAGCGGAGCCAGGCTTTGCGCTTCTCTTCTTTCTTCTCCTTGCGCCTCTCGTTGTATTCCTTGAGTTGCTTCTTGGAGAGAGTTTTTGCGCGGCGCTCTGCCTTGAGACTGCGGCCGTCGTGGCTGTTTGCAGCGGCATCTACGTCGAAAAAGGCATACATTTGCCTCTTGCTTTTATTTTCGTCGTTGTGAAGCTCCGGTCCTTGGCCAGCTTGTTGGAACTTGCCAGTGAAGCGGTTAAATTGAGCAGTAGCGGAGTAGTCACGTCCCGCGCCGTATGGTGCGTTGAGAGTGGCAGCGGCGGCTGCTGCCGCCGCTGCCTCTGCTTCTTCCTCTTCCTTGGTGGCCTCCCTGGCGTAGTCTGCGTTAGGATCGTAGCTGCCATGGATTGCGGGATTGTATCCACCCCACTTGCGCCGGGGAGGAGAACTAGTTCCAGGCGCGCCAGCGGTTGAGGCTATGGCGGATGAGCTGCTGGCATGGTTTCTGTCGAGTTCACGTATTAGGCTAGGAAAGACAAACGAAGACGATGATAGTTAGCAAACCTGTCGTACGAGCCATATGTATACGTGGTAGCCTCTGGTACGCGGGGGTTCTCCCACTGCGAGACACCCGTCTTGCGATTATAAAAGTACCAAGCGCCAGCGTTGTAGTCCCACTTGCTCTCCCAGCCATCGTCTTCGGCATCAGGAACGGGCTCGTCTGGGAGCGGAGGCGCGCTGTCGTCATAGGGAAGCGGAGCCTCAGCAGCCGGCGCGTAGCTTCCGTCGCGGTTGGATGCGACCACGTTGGCAGCCTCTGGGGTACTGGAGCGGCCGTCACGGGGCGACGTGGTAGCAGCAGCAGCAGCTGGCGGAGACTTGGGCGCCTCGTCCTTGTCGCCGTGCTCAGGGGCCATGGCAATTGTTCACTGTGCGCTCGGGCGCGATGAGATAATTTGCTACGTCAGGATTTATGTATGCTTCATGCGCGCTGTGGCGGCGAAGATGCGAACAGGAAGGCGACGACGGGGGTTGGGGTGATGGTGGTGGTGTTGGTGTTGTTGCGCATGCCACACCGGGTCGCGGCTGCAGAGATTCGAGGCTAGCTTGGCATGCACTCGCTAGTCGCGTAAGCAAGCCGCTAGCGGCCATGTGACCGGGGCACTCACTCCCGGCGACGCTCATGTGGATGCACGTACTAAGCGGACGTCCTATTCCCAGAGCAGAGCATTATGCTGTCTGTACGTACCGTATATGTACAGCCACTCCTACTACTGCTGCTACCCCAGCATCGCCAATGACTCGCAAGCCGTCTCGCTTCGGGCCACACTCAACGGCGATCCGCCTGTACCTGGCTTTCTCGGTGTCGGTCTGTTGTCTCCAAATCCACGGTGCGAGCGCGCGAGAGTCTTGTACTTGGTCCTCAGCATGTAGGCGTCATCACAGGCCGAGTGGGCCACGACACCCGTCCCTAGATCGACATTACAGCAGCCTCACCCACCTGCACGGCGTAGGTACTTACGCACGCTCATTGACGGAGCGGTACTCTGTGACAGCATGCTACCATGTGTCAAGCCATCAAGGGCTTCCTCCGGGGCTTGCTGTGAATTATCTACGCCGCCCAGCGCCCCAGCAAAAGCCGGCTTGGACGAAACGGAGCCAAAGACGTCGAGCCGTTCGGCGCGGGTCAAGATGGCTTCATGCAAGCAAAGCCAGAGGCGTTAGGGGGGATCCGGGATGCGCAACAATCGAGATGGGCTCCATCGGCCGCTCAACGGCTGCTGTGAGGCCATTCCGATTGGCCTCAGCCGCCGCTTTAGCACGGCCACCGACGTCTCCTCCCCAGCTGACAGCACCCAAGGCACGCCAGCTTCTTCAAGTTTGCACGCCCATGGCTCTGGGCTGCTGGCAATACAGGGCCGACGGCCGACACCCGCTGGGCCCTCTTGTTTGCCCTTGTTCTTGACGGCCGCCCGTCCGCCTTTGCCTTGTCCTCCTCTTCTGCAGCCAGTGCATCTCATCCTTTCCCATGGCTGCGCTCCTTCGCTACATCTGGTCCTTGGCCCCAACCCACGCAGCCCTCATTGGACAGAACCGCCCCAGAACCTAACGCCAGGTCCCAAACTTTGGCGGCAGAATAGCAAGGACATGTTCACTGCATTCCGTTCCCATGCTGCATGATCTGCACAGGTCATTAGCGGTAGCTGCGGTTGGCCAGTGCCGTGTTGGTACGATCTGGGGCTCACATCGCCCACGCGCCATCCATAACTGCAGTAACGTGCATCCGTCTGCATCGCTCTCACCACGCTACCCTGTCCCCAGACGGTATCGACTCGATAGCTGCAGCCAATATTCCGGCTGGCTTGTCCACTACCCCGGTTTGTCCTAGCATCTTCGGGTCTCAAACAGCGAAGAGCTCCACGACCATGTCCCTGGCGGTCCGTCACTGCACGCCACTGGCATGATAGCTGGCCTATTTTGAAGCCGCGGTCGCTTCCCTTCGGAACCTCTTCTTACAAGGGCGTCCTGGTAAGCTCTTGACTGGCCGAGCACAGGTCCCGCTGTCGTCCGCCCACCTCCACCTCTGTTACCCGGTATTATCGTATTTATTGCTATTGTCCTTTGCCTTCGCGACCAGGCAGTCCAAGCATTGTCCGCTGCGTGCTCGGTGTCGATTGCGCTCACAAGGTGCCTGCGCCGCATGTCATAAACCCTGCGGCTGTAAGTTCGTCCCGTCTTGCCCCTACCTACATACCCTTTCTCCCATGCACTGGCTGCCTTTATGTTTCGGTTGTAATTCATAAGAAGCCGGAGAGAGCTGTGCTTCATCTCCAGGCGTCAACCCTGCACGGACTGTTGGTTCTTTTGGCATATTTCTTCCAGACTGCAATAGCCCGCAGCAAATATTCCGGTGCAGGCTAGCCCACGCGCAATCACACTCTTGTTCGTTGGCAGCCTTTCCCATTTCGCCCCCTCCCATACCCTTGTACGCACGACCAGACGATCATTAGCTGATGCCCTATTTGCATCAGTGTCACAGCTCAGGCATTGCCTTTGTCTTTCGAGGGTTCAGGTGGTTCCAAGCTCCTGCTGTCCCAGAAACCTTCATGTGGCCGACTGAGAGGGTGCACCGTGGAGGTTATCCCGTTTCAATCGCCGAACATCACAATCTCCATCACCTACTATGCTCCTCAACATGAGTCGTCCGGCTCGTATACCCTCACACTCAGGTCCTCCACCGTCCTACGTTTCCTACCCGCCACACCATGCTTCAGCCTCTCGACCAGAAATTATTGCACCAGGCCACCAAGTTCGTCCTGTCGATTCCAGTGGCAACCAGAGCAATGCCCAGCAACTGCCGAGTCTCCGTACGCTCTTGGAGCCAGAGCTACTCGACAAGAAGTCCTCCGATCCACCACCATTGAGTGCGTCTGGCACTCAGCACCCATATACACAGGGCGGACGTTACGGATCTTCCAGTCCGACGTTGAAACGGCGACACGAACACGATAGCCACTTCCATGGTTACCCAGAGCACAATGCCGTGGGCTCACAGTCGCTCTATCACCATCGCCAGTCGCTTCCGGCCACAGCCGCTACTCCGTCTACTGCCTCGTCAACATCCAGCTCCGGATTCGGTATTGGTCGACTAGAGCTCCAACGCCGCGAAAGTTTTGTACATCCTTCGCAGCATGACTTGCCTGGCAACGGGCACCGGCAGCCTTCACTGGCGTCTGATTCTGCCGGCTCAATCATGGGCCAACAGGAACTAGGATTCGATCCGAGCAGGCCTGTGAGAATGCGACGACTAGACGGCTCCTCAAGAGCACCGATACAATCTTCCCGATGTGTTGGCCAGCGTGACATCCCGGGCGAAGGTCTTTGTTACGTCTATGAAGATGGCACCTATTGCCGTGCCATTATAGATGGTGAGGCAGTCAACCCCTCGTGGGGCATCACCAAAGCAGGCAAACCTCGAAAACGCCTTGCACAGGCCTGCTTGACGTGTCGCGAGAAGAAGATCAAGTGTGAGCCGGGGTATCCCAAATGTCACCAATGCGCAAAGTCGCAAAGAGTGTGTCGAGGGTAAGTGGCCTTTTTTCCGTTCAGACTATATCATGTCTTTTTATTGTGGAGCGAGACCACGCATTAATTTGGGTGCCGAAGCATTAAAGCGTGTATCACTTGTTGACAAATGTTGACCCTCGGCAGTGGAATTAACCAGAACAATGTATCCGGCGAGACGTCTCCCTCAGGTTCCGCTCCGCTATATAAGCACCCATCATCTGAAGTGCTTAGTCCTTCAGTGGCTACCGAGAGAGCCAGAGCGATTGGAGAACCACGAGAACCAACCAAATCCGCCGTTGATCCTTGGAACATTAGTACTCCTTACCGGCCACGGAAAATTCGATCAACTGCCATTGGGAACAAGAGAGACATGTCGGTACATTCGTACGACTCAGATTGGAGTGGCTCTGCAAACGAACATGTCATGGAGGACTTTGGACGCGGCTCGTACTCTGATCCCCTTGCACTTCAATGGGAACAGGATCCTTTTGAAACTGATCCCAGGCTCACGATGGATTTGCTGGAGCTCTATTTTCGCCATGCTGGCCGCGCAACATACAGCATGTTTCCGCGTCGGGCATTCCTTACATGGGTGGAGACAAGCCGCGATAAGAGTCAAGACCACTTGATGCTCCTCTACTCGATCCTGGCAATGGGATCCGCTTTTGCAGTGGATCCAGAGAGAAGATCGCTAGGCAAGAGATTTGTTTCTGTTGCTTCGTATGCGGCTGAAAAACGCTTCGGGAAATTCAGTCTACAGCTATGCCAGACGCGGTTGATGCTTGCGTTGTATTTTTTCGCCAAAGGCAAGTCACAAGAGGCATGGGACTACTGCGGAGCTGGCCTACGAGCCATCAGCGCACTGAAGCTCAACACAGAAGATGGCATCAAAGATCTCGCGGACAGTAATGCCAACCTTGACTACGGTTTCGATCGCCAGACCTTTGAAGAATGCTGCCGACGTACCTTCTGGTCTGGATTACTGATGGATGTAAGTTACGACATCATCAAGGACCCGGCACCCGTTGACTTGACATCCCCACAGCGATACAACGGCTTTTTTGGGGGGACTTTGTTCGTTTTCAGTATGGAAGACGCCTTTGTTCGGCTCCCATGTTTGGACAGGATGTACGAGTCGTCGACTCCATCCGACGCGCCATTCTTTAGCGAGGAGCTTCTCAGTGGAAGAGGGGCACCTATCACCATCTTGGGTCCTATGGCACACTTGTGTCTGATCTCAACGCTGTGGGGAGAGGTGCTGACCTTCACTGGTCGAGCTGCTCGGCGACCCGACACTGGATATGAACGGCATTACGAAACCTTCTACGCAAAGACTTACGAGAAACTGGATGCCTGGCATGCCATGCTTCCCGAACACCTGCGTTATACTATGCAAAATCTCGATACAAGTATCATTGAAGGATATGCAGGTACCTTCGTATCGATACATGCTCTTTATTGTGCAACAACGATTCGATTGAACCGGCACGTCCGCATCAATGCATTGCCAGCAGACAAAATATGCCGGAACCTCAAGCAGGCCTTCTTTATGGCCTCCAATTTCCTCTCCATGATGCACTCAATAGCCAAGGTCAATCGTCAGCAGCGTCTTCCAGCGGCCGCAGCATCCGAGTTTTTGTTCTCAACACCATTTCCTGGTTATGCGCTCATGCTTTCTGTCGATGTCCTTACCTCTGCGGGTCTCTTCTCGACTCTGCCAAAGTTGATTGAGACACTGAGCACCTCCCTTTCTTGCATCGATGAACTGGCAAGCTTTTGGTCATCGGCAAAAACGCAACAGAAGACAGTGTCACATCGTATCAAGCAACTTACCGAAATGGCCGCTCAAGAAGGACAAAACGTCAGGTACAGCAGCCATGGAAACTTCTGGAGAACCAACAACAGTCTCCAGACTTCCTTTGCAAACGACGACGCCATGTACAAGACCGATGACCAGCTGCTGTTTGGTGTTGTTGGTCAGCTTACAAGCTAGTTATCGCTCAACAGTGTAAACTGACGGCGTAGCCAATACAGCTACCAGGCACGCGTTGTATTTTCGGTATACACAGCAAGCATAGATGCATCAGATGCTCGTAGCTTGCATCGGAGCCTTGAGGTTCGGATAAAGCGTGAACATGTTCAGCTTAACACTTGCTGCCGTGACATGTCGGTCTCCGCATGTTTCATTCATGCATACTCTAGCGAATTACTTTTCTTGTATTTGGTTTGCAAACAAGTCTTAGAAGTTGCGAGAAGCAGCACGGACAGAAACTCGTCTCGGATGCGTATCGTGTCATTAAGCAATCATGATGACACTGTCTTTCTGCGATTGTAATTTTCAGCTACTTTGTAATTGTACCGTTCTTTTGTACATCATTGGAGCATTTGGAGGGCGTTGTCACAATTGGGTTTTGGATAGGACAAATGGGGTACATGGTGCGACCTCAAAATATGAATAGGCAACGACAAATAACGTATCAACCCGGTTCCCGGTCATCTACTAGTAGTGGTAGTATTATATAAGGGGTGCTTGTAGGAATACTGCAATACCATGATAAATCAAGCACCCAACGGGTCTGAACAGCTACAGCATCATGGGAACTTGACAGCATCCACCTAAACTAAAGCCTGATTCATCGTTTAGTTTGCACAACAGGGTGAGGCTCATGCGAATCAAGGCATCCATCAGAAGTACCCACGCTTGAAGCAAGTCAGCGTGATCAAGTCTACCTGTGGTATCACGTCAGACGGCACGTTTCTTCCCTTTGTTGCACCATGGCTTATGGGGACAGAAGCTAGTACCCGTACCTTGCACCTCGGGTGCTACCTAGCACGCTGGACTGCAACCAGCAACCAGCGAAGCAAGGTTGAACCATGCGGGGTTCCGCTCGGCCTAACAAACCATGAGAGGACAGATGAACGTGCTTTACAGCCTCTTTCAGGTCTCAGTCTTTGGTCGAATGTGTCAACAGCGCCAATACTTCACAGCTGACCCAGGTCGTCGTCACGAACTGACGCCAGCGCATGCGAGATTCGTCAACATCGACTGGACGCCTGTTGAATACGAGAGAGAGCTAAATGTGTCTGAATCAAGCGAGTAGACGATTATGACGACATGCACACATGTGCAAGTAGGTGTACCGGTTCGGTGCTCAGCTCGTGCATTGCGCCGACGTGTGGCTTCGGCCATCATCATGTCTACCGGATGATCCCTGGACTAAGCGAGGAAAGTACCGGGTTTTGACCTGTGATGAGCGCGCATTGCCATCCGGCCTGCGCTCATTCGCTTAGGGGTAGATCATGATAGAGGCTGAAGATAGGGGGTCAAGGGCAAGTTTCCGATAGTACACCACTCCAATACCGTCTGGAGTGTGTCCGAGTCTTCTGACTTGCCCGGACTGAGCCGACGAAATAGTTTGACGGGGTCGGAGCCAGAACGTTTGAAGACCATGTATGGTAATCCCAGTACACGCGTTTCGGCATAAAGGCTCCACAGAAACCCGACGCTCGGGCATGATCAGTGGTACCCCGTCATCGACCACAGTTATTGATCCAAACTTAACGACAAGTCTACCTTGCTTTGATAGGCCTGAGGAGGGAAGGTGAGTCAAGTTCGTGTTGAAAGCAAAGCCCCTGAGCAAAAAGATTGGTTTACCCATGAGTGAAGGCGAGAAGAAAAGCCTGAGCAAGCGAAAATCACTGAGAACATGCTTTGCTGACACCTTCTTTGCTCCCGAGTACGTAGGTCCCGAGATCTTGGGGAGGGGGGAAAAGGATAAGCGCCAGTGGTACTGGGCGAATGTGCCGGCTCGGTAAACCTTCGATGCAACCATAACCACAATACGTACTTGATCGTAGACGGCCATCACTAACCAAGCCAAAGAGAGAGGAAGAGGAAGGAAGAGAGGAAAAAAAGCAAAAGTCCGCATCATCCATGTCCATATCAAACCTTTTTGCTTCCCAAATGAAGAATCAAAGGGGGTAACCACCCCCCAAATCCACCACCAACCCATCTTCTCTCTCCTTTCCACTCCAGCCATGCAGAACCCCCCCCCCCCCCGCGTATTCCCCGTACCTATCCAGACGCCCAACCCCCAACATTCCCAAACGCTAACCACACCACATGAAAAAACAGGGCAAACAAGGCCACCCAAACCTTTCCAACAACCCATACAGAATGCACACTAACAGTAACACACGGAACATCCCACTAACCACCACCCTCCTTCCTTCCACAAAACAAGTAGCAAATCCATTAGCGTCCAAAAACTCTAAATCCCCCCCCCCCCCGCAAAGAAACAATCAAAACTAGTGCAAAGAACAACAACAAAAAAAAGAGAAGGACAAGGGAATGAGGCTAAACTTCCACCGGACCAGTCCTAATCAAGCGCACTTTACCCTTTTTTACTTTTTCTCTTAACTCGCTTGCTTTTTTCTTTCTCTCTCTTCTCATGTTGCTTTTTTTCTCTAGGGGCCTTTTTCCCACGGGACGCCCGCCCCGCGCCTCCCCCGAGAAGGGCTTGGAGGCTGAAGGGGAGGGTGAGGGTGTGGGAAGAAAAAAGGGAAAAGAAGGGCGGATGCGCGTGCACCCGGAGCCGGCGGGGGTGGGGGGGGGCACCTTTGAGTGGTCGGCCGCTAAGGGGAGCTTAGACTTGCGGGAGAGGAGGAGAGAGGGTCGATTGAGTTTTGCGAGGTTTTGTATGCTTGGTGAGGGAGGGAGGGGGGTTAGGGCGGGCTTGTGGGTTAATGGGTTGATAGGCGGGCCCTACTACTGTGAGGAGTTTGCGGGGAAGGGAGGAATGAGTAGTAGTAGTGTATGTATTGTATGTACTATGTAGAAAATTCTAACCTTCACGCTGAAGAATGTTTCTGTGCTGACGGATGCACTATTGAATCTAGGGGAAAAAGGGAAGTTGCCGTGCGCTACAGGTTTTTATGATTACGGCATTGTAGACTTTTTTGTGTATGGGAAAGGTAGGGAATGGGATTTAGGGCTGTTTTTTTTGTATGGTAAGTAGCTGGGTAGACAGGCAGTACTCTCTATGGGATGATTCTATTCTACCCGTCCATGTACATGTAGCAAACCCGCGGGAATCCCGTGGGAAACCCCGCGGGAAGCTTCTTACTTTCTTCCCAGCCAAGGCTTTCTTCCCTTTTCTCACTGCTTTCCCGCTTTACCGTCTCCTGCAACCCCTGCTGGCTGACTGGACTGAGCTGGGCTGGAGCTGGGCTGATTAAGGTATCGCACAAAATACTGAATCAAGTATAGCTTCCCTCCCTCTCTCTCCCTCCTCCTTCTCCTTCTCCTTCTTTTCCCCCCTTTCTCCGGTTTGGACTATCGGAGTTACCGATGCTATCGGAGTTACCGATGCAATCGGAGATACCGACTCGTCGGGGAGTTATGCCGGGGGAGTGGAGCGCTAGGGGGTTGTGGGTTTGCCACCTGGGGGCCTATTGGCGTTTGTGAGTATGCTTTCTCCGGAGGTAGATTTTTGGCCTAAAAGGGGAGGGGGCTTGGGGGGGTTTGGTTGGCTGTGGAATGAGGGGGTGGTAGGGATATGTGGTTTTGATGTGTGTTGGGTTTGGTGAAATGAATTAGATGGGGTAGTAACAAGTAAGCTAAGGGGTTGGATGGTGGCATGATGGAACCATGTATGACGTAGCTTAGTTTACATACTTTTAACAACGAGCATTTTGTAGAATGAAGAGTGGGAAGGGTGTGTTTTTTGTATCCAATAGTAAGGGAAATGTTTATGAAACTGTGGATATCAAATTTAAGTACGACGTTATACGTATGACGAAATGGAATAGCAGTGGGATGATCCTTTCTGAAACATGACTTCTTTCCATTAAAAATGATGTGAACCTGGGGATTTTAGAATCAAGGAGGAGTGGCCATGCCAGGCGTGTAAACGCATTCAAAAACATGACTCGAGACATAAATATCAGGGCCACGCATCCCAGACATCTTATGTATTATTATGATATCTGATACCAGGAAAGAAAATATGAGCCTATTCAATGCTTTCCATACTAAGCGTACAAGTCCTATCCATAGCATTTCTCTCGTAGAAAAAAAAAGAACATGTCCAGGAAAGACATTTAAATATATGATACAGTAACACACCATTTCAAGTCACTCATAAGATATCAGACAGACTCAATAAGATGGGATATCAAATATATGGATAGGTAAAGATGCCAAGTCTTCTAGTTCTTCATTCTCCTTTGCCAAAGCATCACCTACATGGAACCAATCGTGTAACCAAGAGACAAAGCCTGCATACAACAGCCTCCAATTACAGATTGTTATCCGCCTTGAACTTATCCCAAGCTTCATTCAGGGTAGCAAAGACCGCCGCACTAATCATCTTCTGCTCTGTAGTCGCGTCTTGAGAAATCTGTTGAAAATATTAGCAACTGTACATGTGTATTCAAGATTGGAAGCGAAAAGAAGACATACCTTGTCAGGATGCACCTTAGCAATAGCCTTCATGTAGATAATCTTGACCTTGTTAGGCATGACCAAATCACCCATGTTGACCTTCTTCCATCCTGCATCCTCCCAGAGCACTTTATCCAAACTACCCAATAACGCACGTAGGTTATCTGCTTTTGTACCTTTCCATGCGATGAGCTTGGCGTCAACTTGATCGGTAAGAGCGAATTTTTCGTCATCTGCACGTTCCGCGGCAGCATTAGCGGCTTTCATGCGCTTTACGGCTTCCGAGTCAGCTGCAGGACCGCCACCGAGATCGGCCATGGCAGATGATCTGGGGGCAGCTGACTTGCGAGCTGGAGGTGGGCGTTTTGCTGCAGCAGCAGGTGCATTGCTACCACCGCTCGCGGCCTTTTCACAGCGGTTACGGCCTGAGATTGCGACGGCGCCGCCTACACCGCTTTGAACGGCTTCTTTCCATACGGTATGCGCATCTGACCATTTCTCCATGCTCTCAAGAGCTTCTGCCTTGCGCATGAGTGCTTTGCCATAGAATTCCTTCATATCTTTTTCTCCTTCTACGCCACCTGTAGCAATCTTTTCGCCCTCGCCTTTTGACACTCCAATGATTGCCAGGGCAGCGTCTGCATCTGCAATCGCTGCTTTTGGATCACCGACCTTGATGTTGGTAATTGCACGGTTGCAAAGCACTACTATAGTTACGGGATGAGATTGGGGAAGAGGACTGAGCGCGGAAGAATAGGCGGCATGAGCAGCTGAGTAGTCTCCACGCTTGAACGCTTCTGACCCCTTTTGCCGGTCAGCTGAAGATGAGCTGAGAGCAGAAGATGACACCGGCGGAATCTGCCGCGGAGGTGCTTTGGGCCTGGGTGGAGTTGGTGTGCGTGCTGGACTTGGCTTTGTTGGATTCGGGTTTGCTTGAAGGAAAGGATTCTTGGACTGAGGCGATACGGGTTGTCGTGAGGGTTGCTTTGGTGCTGTGGGTTCCGGTGAGAAGAGGTCTACTTGCGGTTCTGGCTGAGGTGTGGCCTTTTTCCGACGTGCTGGGCTAACATATGCCTGAGGTCCTTGTTCTTCCACCTCTTGACGAGTCAACCTGTTGGCTGGTCGCTTGTCTAATGCCGAAGGTTGCTGCCGTTGAGAAGGTGATTGAGATAACATGCGATCAGGGTGGCCGCTTCGACTAACTTCCTGCTCTCTCCTTTGTCGAACTGGCAACGGCTCAGCCTCTTGGCGCATCTCGCTCGTCCGAGAAGATTTAGAGGGTCGACCACCAGCTTCCAACATCATTGCCTCATCTGTAGCAGTTTGCATGTTGGACTGCTGTCTCCCTGAGCGAGTATTGGCTTCGGCTGCTTGGGCGTCCCGCATCCACTTTGGCATGTTGGGATCACCATCTTGTTGGAAGTCAGCCATGGCCTTCTGTACTTGCTTCCGACCCGTCTTCCAGAGAGAATTTGCAGACTTGAACAGATTGTTGCCGATTTCCGAAGCCATTTGTGTCATGTCCTTTTCCTGGCCGTGTCCGTCTTGCCTACGCGAGGCAGATCGACTCCGTGCCCCGTCGTCTTGCATCCAAGCAGGCCGAGATCCACCTGCGCGAGGTTCTCTTGACGACTCTCGTGCGTTGGGCCTGCTATTTGCTCGCCTCGGGCGGTCTTCAAAATCCTCGTTTTCATGTCGCGATCGGTCGCGGCTCTGTGTCTTCTGCTTTGCCTCTGCATGTGCCTGGTTGAGCAACCAGCCTACCGCAGCTTGGACGTCCAAGCCAGACTCAGTGGTGGCCAATGCGATAGCAGACTTTTCAGCCGGAAACCCCATATCAACCAGCTCAGCAACAGCCTTATCGTGCGCATTCTGAGGGCCTGGAGAAGAACGTTGGCTAGTCTCCGGAGGCGCTTGATTGAGCATTGACCTAGGCTCCTCTTTCTGCTGAAACTCCGAGACAGGCTTACCCAGCAGGCCTAATATGTCGTCATCCGCATCGTTTGTTGGAGGGGGAGGTGCAGGTGAAGTCGACTTTTGCGCCATTTGCTTGAGCCCAAACATATCGTCGTCGTCGTCCATGAGCGCATTGTTCCTGGAGGAGGGCTGTGGTAGCGGTGTCTGGCCTCGGGAGACATTTGCGCCGTGTGCAGGCGTGCTGCGACCGCTGTCCTGTGAAGGAACGGGAAAGTGGCTTGAGCGGTCTACGGGAGCGGCCGAATTGAAGGCTGCTAGTAGGTCGGCTTCGTCATGAGAGGATACCTCGGGACGTCTCACGCTCGTGTCCAGGCCTGCAAATGGCTTGTTGATAGTCTGTGACAGACGCGAATTCGTAAATGGGTTGTTTGAGACTCGAGGAGCAGCAATGGCGGCAGGCTCTGGTGTGCTCTTCCCGCTTCCCAAGGTATTCCACTGCTGGGCGTCGGCGGTGCCAAATGCACTATCCCATTGCTTCCGCTTTTCTGTCTCGAGCCTTGCCTTTTCCTCCTGTATCTGCCTCTGTCGCTCTTGCAACGAGAGGTTGCTGGTTGCGTCCTTTGGTTTGCTTGAGGACACGAGACTCGCAAAGCTATCGTTGGCTGGGGTCGCTGGTTTCGAGGGCGCCTTGAAAGGCTGGCTAGCGCCGAGGCTTGCACCTAGGCCGGAGGGTTGGGCGGAGAGTGTAGAGAGGGGAGTAGATCGGCCGGAGAGCTGGGGCGTGGGGCTCTGGCGGAAGGGTGGGAGGGCTGCGGGGGAGTTTGTAGCTGGCTTTTTGGCGGGCTGGGACCAGTCCAGGCCAGCCAAATCGTCCATTGTGGTTGTGTTGCTAGTGAAGGTGTCTTAGGGAATGTGCCGGGGAAGCTTCATGTCATGATTGCGGGTTGGGTACATCACACGTCGTCAAAGGTGGCTGTATTGCAGATGGTCGGGCGCGCTTGTTTGGGTTGCGCCACAGGTACCGCCGAGTCACGTGATGGCATGCAGGGTCTACGGTAGGGTCGACATGTCACGGCAAAAACAGTGAAAACTACTGTCCGTTGAGCCACAGCTTGGCTCTAAGGTGCCTGAGCGTTTAATTTGGAGGCAGCCACGGAACAAGTGTGACCGGCAAAAGTTGCCCTTGGCGGGTGTGCATGAAGTAAAAAAAGCACCTCTGTCAGTTCGCAGATGGACATGTACGCGGCTCACCTGCTAGAGAGCGCATGATGCCGGATTGGGTAAGAAGGCATGGCAGGGCAGGAAAAAGCCGAGGCGGGCGTCTAAAGAGAACTGACTGACCGACGCCAGGAACATAGTTACATGGTGGCACAGTTGGGGTTACTCCAACCAGGGGCCTTGCAACTGCATGGGGACGAGCAGCGCATACGTAAGTAGAGTAGTGTAGATACTACATTGAGACGTGTAGGTTTGTGCGGCGACGCGTCTAGGTCTGTTGACACGGAGTAAAAATACCATGTAATTAGATAGATGGAGTGGTAAACAGAGTGGTAAACAAAGGCCTTGCAGCTCTTGGTGCCGCGGCTGTTGGGTTAAGATTTGGTCAGTGTCAGCTTGCAACGAACCGCGACCGCGGAGATGGAGACTGGAGCACGTCCTGGAGCCGGTACAGGTGTGCCGGCAGAGAGAGAGGTAAGTATGTACCTAATTCGGCTCGGAGGGACAGGAGGACAAGCTGCCTCGGGCCGAAAGCTGCAAATTGACCATTACTCAGTGGCGGGCCAGCATCCGCAGCCGCGAGACACCCAGGCATGGAAGGAGCAACATGACAGGAACAGGAAAAGAAGGAGCAGGAGGAGAAGGAGGGAGGCCTTGGAAGGCTGCCCGGGCAGTGTGTGGTCATGGGCAGATTGGGCCCGTCTGGCTGCTGGCTGTGCACACGAAGCCGTCGTATCTTAGACTGACGACTACGAGGAGCGGCGGCAGGAAGTAGGCAGGTAGGCAGGTAGGCAGGCAAACGGGTCACTGGCGGCTGTGCAGGGAGGGCAGAGCAGAGGGCAGAGGGCAGAGTGGACAGACAGTCGCCAGTCGCTGATGCTACGCTGGCGGATTTGCCGACCCGCGAACCCGCGGCCACGGTATCAGAGTCGTGCCGCCCGCGTCTCCCCGACGGGGTTGTATGTAGGTGATGGGATGCTGAGCAGTGGCACAGGCGCGCTAAGCCAAAAAGGGCGGGGCCGGGCTCTCAGTGCGAACACACGGCTTTACCACTCGGCGGCACTCAACGCCCACCCTGGAGCGAACGGTACATGGGCCAGGCACAAACGAGTATGCCCATGTTCACATGCAGCCATGGAGCCGAGACCCTGCAGCGCCCCAGTTGCTCGTCGTTTCACCCTCGACGGGCGTGTCCACAGGAAAAGAAAGCCACCGTTCGGAAGACTTGCACGCGGTTCCTGGCGCGCCTCTGGTCCAGCGAGGCCTCGAGCCTTTATTGCTGTCCCGCTAGCGCAGAGCCAGTGTGCCGTTCATTCGACCCGCGCGACCAGCCAGGGGGCTGCCTCTAGCACCAAGCTGCCCGACGGCAGCGCCTGCGCCTGCGCCTATGCTTGCGGCACCACATACATTGCATACTTACTTACCTCATTCTTCCACCAGGAGGCGACGCGTCCGCCTGCTGTCCTCACCTCCGCCTGTCTGCCGTCCTGCTGGGCCATTCTCCCTGCAACCACCCCCCCTCCCTTCCTCCCCCTCCCCCAGAGCCGCACATACTGGCTGCACCACTGCTCGACTACGACATCGCACTCTAGGCCTACCGCCGCCGCCACCACGACTACCTCGACCCACGTGAGGATCCCCTTGCATTCCAAGCTCCACCGCTGCAGTCGCTTCCGGTTTCTTCGTCCAGGGATCTCCCGGTCCCGCCCAGCCAACAAGCGCGCCGATCGCCGTCTCTCGAGCATCCTCGACCAGCTCTAGCAACCTTCCTACCCTCCCAGCAAACCTCCCCAGCCCTCCAACCGCCCGCGCTCCTCGTCCCTCGTCGTCGTGAGCCACCATGCGTCTATTCAATCGCAAGGGCTCAAAGCCCCAGGTTTCTCCCGGCGGCAGTCAGCCAAACAGTTCCAATGGCTCTCTGCGCTCCCCTGGTCCCACTCCAAACGGCTCCCGCCCGACCAGCTTTCCAGACGTCCCGCTGCCAAAGGCCCCCGATCCATCTCTCGACCCGGCCGGCTACCTGCGCAGCATCTATGCAGTCCGCGAACGCTCCCGCCTGGTCCTGGAAAAGGCAAAAAAGAACCAGCTCAAGCACTTCACTGTCGACATGAGCAAGTTTGGAGATGTCGCCAGCTTTGTAGTCTCCATTATCAAGGTGAGAGCGATCTTGTCCAAGCACGCCCGCCCCGCCACGCTGCTCTAACTCGCCTTCAGCGCGACTATGCTCCCGACTACGCATCCATCCCCCCGCATGGCAGATGGCAGCACTTTGACGTTGGTGGCCGCCCGCGAATTGACCAACTCATGGCCTCGTGGCCCTCGACTGTCGACAACCAAGAGCGAACGCGCCGCCTGCTTGACCTGTTTCTTGTTTCTGTCCTGCTCGATGCTGGCGCTGGAACAAAATGGCAGTACAAGAGCAAAGAGTCTGGCAAACTCTACCGCCGCAGCGAGGGTCTCGCCGTCGCCAGTCTGGAAATGTTCAAGGCCGGCACATTCAGTAGCGACCCCAAAGAGCCTTTCCAAGTCGACAGTGCTGGCCTGAAGAAGCTCGACGTTGCGACCGTGGCCCGTGGCCTTCAGGTGACTGCTTCCAACCCAATTGATGGTCTCGAAGGCCGCACTACTTTGCTTCTTCGCCTCGGAGAGGCCCTGCAGAACTCAGAAGTCTTTGGTCTCGAGGCTCGCCCAGGAAACATGCTTGGTATGCGCACGCGCGTGACATAATATGACAGGACTGGCACTAACATTGCTAGACTATCTTCTCTCACATCCCACGACACAAGCATCTTCTGTCCCCATTATCCCTCTGCCCACGCTTTGGAACACGCTCATGGACAGCCTCACTCCCATCTGGCCAGCATCGAGGACCCAAATCGACGGCGTACCCATGGGCGACGCATGGCCCTGTTCCGTCATGCCATCGCATCCGACCCACCCATGGGAAAACATTGTCCCATTCCACAAACTCACTCAGTGGCTCGCCTATTCACTCATGGTACCCATGACCAGGCTACTCCACGTGCACTTTGCCGGCGCTGAACTCCTGACTGGACTGCCAGAATACCGAAACGGAGGTCTCTTCATCGACGTTGGCCTCTTGACACTAAAGCCCGAAGACCAAGAGCGCGGCCTGGCGCAATACCAGGAGAATGCTCAGCAAAAGGGTCAGCCCAGCATGGAAGTGGTTCCCATGTTCACGGCCGACGACGACGTGATTGTGGAGTGGCGCGCGGCAACCGTTGGCCTTCTTGACGAGCTTTTAGCCGAGGTGAACAAGCTGCTACGTTTGAGCGGGCCAGACAAATTGACCCTGGCCCAGATGCTGGAAGCGGGAAGTTGGAAGGTAAGTTTGCGCGGGACGCCAAACTAATCGGAGCTCTGCTGACTCGCAACACAGGGAGGTCGCGAAATTGCCGAAGTGTCGCGGCCCAACACTAAAGAACCGCCGATCATGATCCTCTCGGACGGCACTGTTTTCTAAGATACCCCTTTCTTCAACCGTTCCGCCTTTCTTTCGCTTCATTTTTGATATCGACTGCGTGCAGCGGACACACGCTCCCGATCTAGAGGGTGTTGCTTCCCACCCGCGCCGCAATAAGGACCTTCTAATTCTGGCCCAAATGCATGGGACTTTATGATACACGATCTCGACGGTCGCATTTGGTGGCTCGGCTTTCTGTTGATATGTTTTGCTTCGTCACATCGGCTACGTGTACATTTTTTTGTTATTTTCCTCTTCTTATTCTTCTTCGACCCTTCAGTGCTCCGGGTTGCCTGGTCCCTTTTTTCTTGTAATATTTCGCCATTTACTGAGAAGCTTTTTGGGAGGACCAAACACAAAAAAATTTGACAATTAGCTGAGGAGTAGAGCCGATTGAATTACAGCCAGTAGCTTTTGCGATTGTACGATTGATAAGATTACTCTTAATCTGCAAGCCATGTTGAATTTCGCAATCATGAACACGGGGTGCGTGACGTGCAGACCGTGCTTCCACGGGTGGTTTGTGTGTCTGCACACAGACATGGTTGTATACACAGCATTGAGTGCTGTGCAGCCGCTCCGGCCACTGATGTTTCAAGGCTGGTAATAGCACATACAAGGATGCTATCTAATAAGTCTCCACGTGTGCGTACGTGCTGAAGATTGCGGAGAGCGGAATGTGCCCCACTGCCAAGCATAGGGTAAGTGCAGCTTGCACGAGGTGCGCGTCCAAGCTCCACGCCCTCCCATGATCTGTTTACGATACGTCATCCTCAACACACAGCGGAAACATTCCACAGCCTCTGCATCGCCGTCAACGATTCGGATTCCCGCCTACGCACGCTCATGATGAACTCGATCAAGCGCCAGAAGCAGCGCAAAGTGCTGCTTATGGGCAAGAGTGGAGCTGGCAAGTCGTCGATGAGAAGTATCGTCTTCAGCAACTACGTTGCCAAAGACGTGCGCAGACTGGGCGCGACCATCGATGTCGAGCATAGTAATATCAAGTTTATGGGCAACCTCATGCTCAATCTTTGGGACTGTGGAGGGTATGCCCACCCCCGCCTAGCGTCTGAGGCTGGCACATGCTGACGCATCACAGTCAAGACGGCTTCGTCGAGAACTACCTCAACCAGTCGAGGAATCATGTCTTTGGCTCCGTTGCTGTCCTCATCTTCGTCTTTGATATCGAATCGCGCGAGTTTGCGGCCGATGTCGTTTCCTACTCAAACATTATCCGCGCCCTCCACGAATGCAGTCCCAGCGCAAAGGTCTTCTGTCTCATACACAAGATGGATCTCGTGCAAGCACGACTGCGACAGGCCATGTTCGACGAGCGCGCAGAGTACATTCGGGAGGCTAGCGAGGGCTTCAAAGACACAGTCGAGTTCTTTGCAACGAGCATTTGGGACCAGAGCTTGTATAAAGCTTGGACTAAGATAATCTACTACTTGATCCCAAACGCCGGTACCATCGAGGCTCTGCTAGAACAGCTTGCCGAGGTCATTGACGCAAGAGAACTGATCTTGTACGAGCGGACAACTTGTCTCACGGTAGCCCATGTCACTAGGCAGACCGAAGAGTCCAACCCGTTTACCGACCGGTTCGAACGCATCTCAAGTATACTCAAGACACACAAGCAGAGCATGGCGTATGTGACTAATCTTCTTCCAAAGTTGGCCCTTGAAACCTTACTTATTTGACTGCAGGAAACACACCAACATCCCCGCTGGAAGCGCAAACTTTGCCGAAATGCAAATCAAAACTGGCCGCTTCATGTTCTTCATCACCCGTCTAACAGAAAACACCAATCTCGCCGTTGCTATTCCGCCTTCTGAGCAAGTCTTCAACGCCGCACGTGTCAACATTTTCCAAGTACGACCAAAGTTTGCTGAGCTGGACATTGCAGCTAAGCCCCGCCCACCGATCCAACAAGCCTTTGCCGGATCTGCGGATACCATGGGAGATGCCTCAGAGAGGAACAAGGGGAGAGAAACGGCGATGCATGGCTCTGGATACTAGGAAACACAAGGACTGTGGTGACAATTCTAACAAGATTGTACAACTGGAGCGCAATCTGAACAGCAGTCAATACGTGCTCACGTGAGCAAGTGTACTAAAACTGAGGATGCAGTGGGGCAAATTGCCAAAGCTCAGAATTTTGCGCAAGGCTATAACCCACCAAGAAAGCAAGCAACATTAGAGAAATGGTGGCCAGGCGGGAAACCCACGAGGCTATGCCTTTGCTGCTCATCATGCGTTGCAAAGGTGCTCAGGGTTTTGCAGAGTGATAGTGTACAAGGCATCAAGAGACGCAGTCTGGAGCCTAGTGGTTTCTCAGCAAAGTCTTTTTTGGAACATCAAACGGCGGCGCTAGAACAGTTCTTGGAAGTCGTTGCATCCGCGGCACTAAGACCAATATCCCCAGTGAAGGACCGATTAACGATGATGCAAGCTGCTTAGATTGGTGATCGATACGGCAGGTACAAGAGGACAGCTCGGGGTTGCCGAATGCTAAGCGCACTATGGGATACTACATGTACATACATGAGACATGAGAGCATTCACCCTTTTCAGCCGCGCTAAGAAAATAGACATCACATGACGTCGCTCCTGAAGCTCATGTAATCAATAAACTCGGTTTGAAACACCATTTATAAGTCCAGAGCGGGTGCCATGCAGGGAGCTGCTCGCTTCCAGTTGACATTTGTAACAGGTTACTGATCCCTATCTACGCATTCCATTACCAAAAAGAAAAGAAAAAAGGGCATATCGCACAAAGGGCGCGCGTGCATGCGAGGCGAAGGGTTCTCGGCCTGTCATTGAATGCCCAAAAAGCTGTTGGTGGACCCTTGCTGCAAATCAAGCCCATTGAAGGGTTGACAAGACCCCAAGTACGAGAGGCCAAGCCAAAAAATGCGGGGAAGTACATGGCACGGTTGCAACCCTTTCTTCTTGTCTGACCGGTCTTTGGCTTCTTGATCAGACGCTTATGAGTAAGAAGAAGACTCTTGGTTACCTTGAGGGTGCGGTGCACTGATGTATATGACTAGGTATCCTGGGTCGTCTGCGGTGTATTGAGACGTCCTTGTCGTATGTAATTGAATATCTTCCTGCGCCGAAATATACTTACCGTCCGAGGCGCTCTTATCTCTATCTCTGCCTGTCCATTGGAGTGGGTGAGTAAGCTGATGGTTGGGCTGGCTGTTCTAACGTCTTGGAAGTTGTGAACAACTGCATGCAAGTTTGACTTGAGGTTGCACTGTGCTCACGCTCTCCCGTGCTTGGCTGCCGTGCTATAATCTTGCCATGGCCCGATCCCCTGAGGCTTCCAAGATCGACGCTGAGCAAGGCCAAGACACTTGTAATCTAGGTCTTTCTGGGTATTATATTCATTTCTGAAATCATTTTCGAGGCTGTTTTATTATTTATTCTAATTTGGAAAGTTAGTTTGTTGTGCAATCTTGTTGCAACGCTCGCACTGACCACTTGGAAATGCCAAAGTGTAGCATACTCGTCAAAGTGACATGACTTTTGCTCTCGATCTCAACAATTCGATGCGGAACCAGGTCAGATTATCCGGACATGGGGGTAGTTTCGCAACTCCATCTTAGCTGCGGACAACAAGACGAAAAAGCCAGTAGCCAAGGCAGCCCCAAGAAAGAAAAAGTGAGCGCCAAGGCGCATACTCCACCTTACACTCTCAAGCCACCGACGTTGGATGCCCCCAGGAATGAATGCAAGTGGTGCAGCCTTGGCTGTCCACCCACCACACGATTGGCCAATTAAGTAGGATTGTACCGCGTGATGCGATCCAAAGCGAGCATGAACAATGTGACGATAGGCAACGCGCAATGGAGCAAAGTGGGGAAAACGCAGCTCCTTGACAAAGACGACTACGCGGAGGAGGGTACCTCGTGACAACCCCGACTTATAAACGGCATAAAGGTGGTCATTGCTCAGAATACTCACAGTCCCTTGTCAATTGCACGCCCTTCATTAAGCAAGCGCGGCCCCAGAAAACTTGGACTGAATACTGTACTTTCAAGTTCAACTATTTCCACATTCAACTGGTTCACCATGGCGGAACCAGAGAAAGAGACCAAGATCGAGTAAGTATATTTGATCTATCTCTTACACTACTTGAGTATGCTAACACATCTTGTAGGCCTATTGTTGACGAGCACAAGGAAACCACTGAGCGCAAAGCCTCCATCTTCGACGATGAAGCAAAGCGCCGTGAGAGCCTTGCGCGGCTAACAGCCAACATAGAGGGCGAGTAAGTTATTAACAACAACCCCAACTACACATCAAACATTCCCTTCTACCTCCACACCTTCCTTTTTCCCCACCAACTAACTCAACTCCTGCAGAGTCCGCAACCCCCTCGTCGACATCCCGCGCTCCCAACTCCTCTCCAACGTCCACACCTTCGCCGTAGAGCACAACCTCGAAGACGTAGAACCCCTCCTCATCAAAGGCGCCCTCGTCGCCCAATCCCCCGCCCTCTTCGAAGAACTCGAAGACCTCGATGACACGGACCGCACCTTTCTCCGCGAAGAACTAACGCACCGCTTCAAGCTGCCACGCGTCTTGTATTTCACCATCATCTTGAATTCTATTGCGGCGGCTATCCAAGGGTGGGACCAGACGGGCTCGAATGGCGCGAATTTGACGTTTGGGCAGGCGCTGGGGATTCCGGATTCGGGGCCTGAGTGTGAGGCTGCGGGGAATTGTGAGAAGAATGGGTGGATTATTGGGTTTGTGAATGCGTGTCCTTATATTGCTATTGCGGTGTTTTGTGCGTGGATTTCTGGTGAGTATTACTTGTAAAGTTGAACTTTTTTTTGGGAGGCTGACATACATGACAGATCCGGTCAATGATCTCTGCGGTCGCCGTGGTACCATTTTCATTGCTGCCGTCTTCTCGCTCTTGGCTCCGTTTGGAATGGGACTCAGCCAGACGTGGGGACAGCTCGCCGTGTGTCGTGTGCTCCTCGGTGTCGGTATGGGTCTGAAGGAAGTCACTGTTCCTGTCTTCTCAGCCGAGAACGTCCCAGCCAGTGTTCGAGGCGGTCTCGTGATGTCTTGGCAGGTGTGTTGAAACCAAAAATGAGGAGTGAAGTCATGCCTGGCTAACGATATCAAACCAGATCTGGACAGCTTTTGGCATCTTTCTTGGCACCGTTGCTAATCTTGTTGTCATGGTAAGGTGCCATCTGATATTTACTCAATACGTACCTTTTACTGACATTGATTCCAGAACACAGGGTCCATATCCTGGCGTCTCCAATTCGGCTCCGCTTTCATCCCCGCAGTGCCACTCGTCCTTGGCATCTATTTTGTCCCAGAGAGCCCCCGCTGGCTCATGAAAAAGCGCAAATACGCCCAAGCCTACAAATCTTTCCTGCGTCTCCGCAACTCGCCGCTGCAGGCCGCCCGCGACCTCTATTACACGCACTGCCTGCTTGAGCAAGAAGAAGTTCTGATCCGCGAGGCTGGCATCAACCCCAAGTCCAACTTCTTCACCCGCTTTATCGAACTCTTTACTATCCCACGTGTACGCCGTGCAACGCAAGCTTCAGGTATAATTATGATCTCGCAACAGATGTGCGGTATAAATATCATCGCCTTCTACAGCTCAACAATCTTCGCTGAAGGTGGTGCTTCGAATAAAGAAGCTCTTATCGCCTCATTTGGGTTCGGATTGGTAAACTTCCTTTTCGCTTGGCCCGCCGTCTGGACAATCGACACGTTTGGGCGCCGCGGGTTGCTCCTGGCCACCTTCCCTAACATGTTCTGGTCGCTGCTTGCTGCGGGAATGTGCTATTACATTCCCAAAGACAACACTGCACATCTTGGCCTCATTGCGTTTTTCGTCTACCTGTTTGGTGCGTTCTATAGCCCGGGAATGGGTCCCGTGCCGTTTACGTACTCGGCAGAGGTCTTCCCCTTGTCCCACCGTGAAGTCGGCATGTCATGGGCCGTTGCAACGAATAATTTCTGGGCAAGCATTCTGTCTCTTACGCTCCCGCGCATGCTCAAAGTTATGAGACCGCAGGGTGTGTTTGGATTTTACTCCGGTATGAACATTGTCGCTCTGACTATGATGTGAGTCTCCCCCCCCCTTCCGTTTTTTGAATTCACGCAGCTAGCTATGAGATTTACATTTTTTTGCTAACGCAAAAATCAGCTTCCTCTGGCTCCCCGAAACCAAACAACGCACCCTTGAAGAACTTGACTACATCTTCGGCGTCCCCACGCGCAAACACATGAAGTACCAAGCCGGCGAGAATCTGTCCTGGTGGTTCAAAACGTACATTCTGCGCAAAAAGGGACTCGCTAAGCCTCAGCTCTATCGCTTTGCAGATCAGAAACCGCCGATTAGTGTTACGGCACAGATTGGCTGGGCGTGGAATACGTATGTGCTGAGGAAGAAGGGATTGGTGAAGCCGGGGGCGTATGTGCAGCCGGCGCCGAGGGGCGAGAAGCAGGTTTAGATGTGTGTGTGTGTATGTGTGTGTGAGAGAGAGATTTTTCAGGGTGATTGGGGGGTTAGAAAAGAGGTGGGAGGTCGGGTACCAGGATGTCCGCATTTGATTGCTTCAATTGCATGGATTGCGGTAGGAAAGTAATAGGGTACCAACGGGGGGTACACATGTCGTTCTTTTTTCTTCTTCATTTAGGCTCTATACCCTTTCTACATGGCTGCTGGCTAGCTGCTGGTAGCGTGCTTACTTTCCTTAATAATACCGCCGGTTCTTACGGTTTATTGAATTGGAGATTCAAGGTTGCAGATAGCGATATAAAAGGTTGACTGGCAAGTACACACATGTGAGTTCTTCGATACGCAAATTTACGGCGTTTGGAGAGGATGGGTGATGATGTTAGTTTAAGCGGTGATTACATGGTAAGCGGCTGGGATGTGACAGGGTTGGTGGCATGAGTTCTACGTGGTTGGACGGGTAAGATTGCTGCATGTGGTTGGTACGGTCATAAGTAACATCGTCGTCGTGGAGATATCCAGCATGATTTTACGGCTTTTGATGTCCTTGTTTCATCTGATATGTGCTTCTGTGTACAGGTAAGCAATAAAAGGTAAGCAGTTTTGTCTGCTACGATGATGTAGTAGAACTGCGTGAGAGCTTTCATAGGACTGTTCGGAATTCTGTGGGACTAGATAAGTGCAATAGTGTGATATTTTGGTGGGATGTATATGTATATGTCTCATTCGTGTGACCTTTTCAACATATGCTTTTTCGAAATAGGCATATGCAAGTATTACAATGTCCTTGCATTGAAGTGTCTACCCTGGATTAGTGGATATGTAAATCAAAGAAAAGGACCTACTCTGCATAGTTCCATCCGCGCCGAACCGCTGTAGTAAGCACTATTACGGTTGCCGCTATTGCATTTCACATGTCTTTAAAAGATGATCATGACGAGTGACGTTTATGCTTCGGGCCAAAATAGTTTTATTGTGTCGTGGCGCGTTGCTCATTGAGAACTTGAAGCCAGTATTCGAAAGCATCCAAAATCACTCAAAGGCAAAGAGTGCAATAAACGTTTGAAGATACTCGGTTTTGCACTTTACATATCGGGTCTGGAATTAACAAGATAGAGAATAAGAACTGCTAGAAATCAGTCTAAATCATTTCAGTTACACATACAGGAGATGGAAATTAATTGTAAAAAAAAATTAGTTCCGTACAATAGCAATTAGGGAACATTAGCTTGTATATCACGTGACTTTCAGATGTGTATGGCAATTCAATCAACCGTGGATTCCACGGCGATAGTCAACAACAGATATCCCCAGACTACCCGCACAGCCAAGCCCCCACCTTGTGTCATAATGGCTCCGCAAAAAGACCACCACATTACTAGATCATTCCACTAACTCTTCTAATACCTGTCAATCTCACATGCAGCAACGGCAGACACAAGCGCGACCACACATCAAACGGTGGTAAGACTACGATAACAACACCCAATTGAGTTAATACCTCGGCACTTGCACCGCCATCCAATCACAACCGTTTCCCCCACATCCGCCTCGCCCCGCGCATGTCAACGCTCATTCGGCTGCCGCAAGCAACCCCCGTGTTTGGCAGTACTTGCGATGGGGTGACCGGTAACTGAGGCCATGCAGCCGTTACATGCAGCCCAGGGGAGGCGTATATAGAAGGAGCTAGATCCTGCACACCCTCTTGTCTCACTTTCAGCTTGACTGATTTGCACATTATTTAACTTACCTTGGCTTTCTGGGCGCCCCCCCCCCGGATCCGCTCTTTGTGCCCCGCATTGTAACGCCTGCTCAGCATCTACTATATATATAAAGTGTCTCAGCCCTGTCGCGTGTTTGCGCGCCCAGTGACATTTTCCACTCTTTCTCTCCATACCCTTTGGAAAACTTCAGCGATAAAGAAAAGGCAATTACATACATCCCAAAATGGCGATTTTCGACTTGAAAAAGAACCTCGTCTTCGTACGTTCTACCCCATGTCCAGATAGTAAACAATAGCTTTGCGCTGACAAGTAGCAAAACAGTACGGCGCATACCACCGCGACCCCACAAACGTCGCCATCCACATGGTCTGCGTCCCTATCCTCCTCGGCACAGGCTTTCTCTTCGTACGTTCCCCCATAACTCTTTTGCAACAAACACACAAAAAAAAAGTACCTAACAAGCCACCAACAGGGCACCAACACCCCCACCCTCCCCATCCGCACCCCCGCCCTCCTAACCCGCCTCCACCTCCCCCCCAACCTCGGCACCCTCGCCGCAGCAACCTACTCAACCCTGTATCTCCTCCTCTCCCCCAACCTCGCCGGAGCCACCATAACCCCGCTCGTCCTCTCCCTCGCCTCCGCCTCAAACTACCTCACAACGCGCTTTTCCAAAACAAAAGTCAACTCCATCGCCGCCGCCGTGCACATCGTCAGCTGGATCCTACAGTTTGTGGGCCACGGCAAATATGAGGGCAGGAAACCCGCGCTGCTGGATAATCTGGTCCAAGCCCTGTTTTTAGCGCCCCTGTTTGTGTGGTATGAGGCGCTGTTTAAGTTGGGGTTTTACAAGGGGCTGAAGAAAGAGGTTGAGGAGGGGGTGGAGGAGGAGGTGAGGAGGATGAGGGAGGGAGGGAAGGGGAAGGGGAAGAGGAAGGGGTTGGGGGGTGAGGAGAAGGGGTATGGGACTGTTGGGGAGGAGTGAATGATGGGATGGTAGCGACTTTTTCGGCCTCTTTTTTTGAGCGTTATTGAGTGGGGAGGGTTTTTTTTGGTTGGTTGGGGTAGTGAGTGTACATAATGGTTGTGTTGGGACTTGGTTAGATTGAGTTTGCCACGGATTGAGCGAAATAGTATTATATCTTACAGAGATATCAGAATTTAATATCAAGTAACTCCTCCTTTCTTTAGCTTGGTGCCTAGCAAATTTCAAGTCAGATTTTTTTTAAAACATGAATTGCGAACTTTTTCTCTCTTCCCAATACTACACATACCATACAAATTCTTTCATTTACATACGCATCCAAATCTCGTACATGGCCATGAACAAACCTAACACCTTTTTTTTGAAATATGAAAAAAAAATCTCCCACCACAAGATGCCCAAAATGTTAATACTCCTCATCACTACTCTCCTCATCATCAGTCCTATACATGAAATACTGCACAAAAACACCCGCATCAAGCAACAGCGTCCCGAAACTTCCTAGCAACCAACTCATATTCACCGCGATATACTTTCCATACTCTGCACGGCCCTCACCGTCATGACAGACGCCACCTCCGCACTTTGGCTTGTACACCAGAATGCTAAGGACATAAGTGAGGTTTCCAAGGCAAGCAAAGAGGAAGAAGAGCATGCTAATCCCTTCGGTGGACTTGCGGCGGTAGTTGAGCAGGAGCTGAGGCACGCGAGAACCAAGATACAGCGCAGCACACACGTAGCCGGAGATTTGGCCCCAGAGGTTAAAGTGCAGGGTTGAGTCGGCTGGGGGATCGGAGTCTCTGGGGACGGTTGAGTTGCGTGCGCTGAGGTACCAACCGAAAACGCCGGCGGCGCAGACGAGGATTATGGTTCCTGCGTTAAAGATGATCATTTGGAGGTTGGATTGTTGGGGTGGGGGGCTGGTTGCAATGGCGCTGGTGCTGCGGCCGGACGTGGGGTCGTCGAGGAGCGGAGTGACGGGCGAGAGATGAGTGCCGTCGATGGAAAGATAGCGTTCGCGGAATGAGCTCTGCGAATTTCCTGATCCGCGTCTTTCATAGTCTGAGATCCTGGGCCGCTGGACCTCGATACCATTGCCGTGTTGGTTGTTATAAGGAGATCCGTTTGAGTGCGGTCTACGCTCTCCAAGGAGCGGAGACTGCTCGCTGGTTATGCTATCTTCATCAGAATCAGACGTGGGCTTCTTAAAGTCGTCGCGCAGCGTGAAGCCCTTGTACCAGAAACACTGGAGGAGCAAGACAATATCTGCGAGTGTGTAGTACACAGCCAGGATAATCATGGTGGGCAACACCCCTTGCAACACGGCTCCTATGATGTTGAAGAAGTCGCCGAGAAGCCATATTACGATGAATACGACTGATAGTCCTTCTGCAGAGCTCCTCTTCCAGTTTTCAATGATTTGCGGCGAAAAGACGACTGTCACACGCATTAGCCGAGGTTCATCAAATGTGTGTACAACGGCGACGTGATGCACGTCTGGATACACAGGGTTCCTGCGACACAAAAGAACAATAGTACGTACCTATCCAACAAGCAATGCTGATTGATCCAAAAATCTGACTAATGGCATCAATGTCCAGGCGCAACCCTTGAGTTGGAGGAAACATGTTTGCTATGACGTATGCCAGCTGATTCCAAGCTCTTTTCAGTTCTCAACAACTCAACAAGCTCTTCCTGAGCCAAATGGTTAAGTCGTGTACTGTCTCGGTAACACAAATTCGGTAAGAAGTCGCGTAAAGATCCCCGTGCGGCCTTTTGCCTGTGTACAAAGCTTGTGGCGCAAATATCGCGCAAGCTTCAGAAAAAGCGACTATAGCGCGTCAAAGTGGCTGCAACACCCAGTCAGGTAAGCCTATAGGTTTTGAGATGTCCCAGGTAGACGGTTGGCGATGTTGGCCTAACAATGAATTGATGATGAAAGAGAGCACGAGATGAAGTCTAGAAGCACAGTTTGGTCCGTCTGGATGACTGGCATTGGGAAAATCTCGGGCGAGTACGTAATCTGGGGTTTGCAGGGATGAGCTTCTGCAGGAACCGGAAGAGCCGCACACCTAAGCGAGACATGTTCACGCGGGCAAACAACGGCATTATTGGCATGATAATTCATTACATGGTCTTCATATCGATTACATACTTTGTCGGCGAATTACGTTTACTTTTTTTGGGCCCGCATACACGGCTTCAAAAGACACATGGGCGTTATTTAGTTGTCACCCTCCCAGAATACAGCTGCACCCTCCAGATCATCAACGTTCAACAAATCAACGCCCTCATCCCAAAGAGTCCTCCAGACAGCATTTCTCGTACCAACGGGGTAATTAGGCTGGTTCCAGTACCTGGCCTTGATGCCCTTTCCATGAGCCACATCGAGTTGGCTCCTCAAAGTCTCCAGCTGCGTCTCGTTCATTTCGCGCTTGCGCACATCGCCAAACGATGCTGCAAAGTTGGTAGACGCAATTGGTGATTCGTTCTCAGTCAAATCCTTGTACTTTGCATCCTGGAGGTTTGCAAGTGGTGCATCGAAAAACACATCGCGAGGGGATGCTGCAAGAACATCCGAAAGCTGAGTGTTTCCAGTTCCAACGACTGTGACGGGGTTCCTGCGAAGTGTCTTGCCGTCGTAGGTGGTGAGCCAGTCTCCACTTCGTAGAGGTTCCAAGGCCTTAAGAACGGCTGGCCAGGTCACGTCGGCAGAAGTCTTCAAGTCGATGAAGAAGTACAATGTCTGGCCACTAGACGTGTCAAACACACCATTCTGCTCGCCTGGCTGGACAAAAGGCGTGCTTGGGTTCTGGCGATGCAGAGTGTCAAGAATTGGGTTGATATAGAGCGACTCAAGAGTGCGCTTGTCGCTGAGAGCAGCAGGCTCATGACCAACCTTTAGGCTATTAGTCTGGGTGCTCAATCGAAAGAAGATACCGCACAGAGTAGCACAAAACTTACATATAGCGTACCGTTGATAAGCCAGACATCAGCCTCGGTCGAGATGGCGCCGACACTCAATCCGGAGTAGAATGGAACATCGCGCCAGTAGTCATTGTGGCTGTGGAAGGGCTTGGGCAGAATGTTTCTTGTGAAATCGGTAGGGTATTTGTACTTCTCACTCTTGTCGGTATTTTCCAAGATATTCTTGAGCGGAGTCTGCGGTCCATAGGGTGCCGCGCTGCAAAGCGCCGCCAGACTGGCGGTAAGAGCGAACGAGGAACGCATGATGGTAGCGACACGGGAACAACGAGAGACGACGCGTGCACGATGAAATGGTCGAGGAAGAGCTCTCAGGGTGAAAGGAAGAGGCTGCGAGAATGATTGAAGGGTACCTGGCAGTTGTTGATGAATGCTCGGGATTGACGCATGTCGACGATGTCACTAGTGGGGAACGCGTGTATATCCGACCAATCACATTGCTGCTGCTTGGCGCGTGGACGAGTGATGCGCTTCTGAAGGTTGCAGTTCGGTGGAGAGCGGGTGGAGGTACTTTTGTGCCTTACTCATTCCAGTATCACGGATTCAATGCCGGTAATGTTGAATTTTTGATTTGAAAGCATTTTTGACATGTCTGTGAGGAGGGCTCCATGATGCGGAAGACGCAATGCTTCGGTTGTGGGCGGATCAACCCGGACAATCTTGCATGACCGAGGGGTTGGACATGTGCGGGGAAGATTGCATGCATCAGCAACAACAACAGGCCTGGGGGGTTAATGCTTTGGGTATCCGTTGGGCAAAACTGCGTTGACAAGACTGCAGTGCGGTGTTGAGGAAAGCCGGGTCGAATATAGACCGAGCCAGAGCCGATAGCCGGGGTGGAAGAACAGGTTCTCGTCCAGGACCACGCAGACGGGAGTCAAAAACGTTGGAGTCGGAAGTGTCGGGGCCGGCGATAATTTCGGCATGACGAGTTGTCAAGAATGAAGCGCGATAGCCTTGTTGACATACCTGGTACGCTACAAGAAAAGGCGTTGCTGAAAACGCTCTCATGTCCGGTGTGTGCAGGCCAGCTAGCATACCTACTGCCGCGCAGTCCAAGCCAATAATAGTGTTTAGCTAGTAAAGGCTAAGCACGGTGTAATAGAGGTATACGTGTTGTGTCTGCATACCGGATCCCCTCAAGAGGTGCCTGGATACACGCCCCCTCCATTACGCCTCCAAAAGCACGCCATCTCCACCGTTTCCACGTGTTTGCCATGCAAATCCCCAACTCAACCCAGGACGGCAGGTTGCTGGTGAGCCTGCCTGTAGGCATTGCCCAAGTGTCAGCCATACCCCGGGCGGCGACGGCGGTTTAACGGTGTTTCTAGCGGGATTATCAGGTTTTTGAGATCCTACTGCAAGATACTAGTGCATTTGGAAACAGGGTCTGGCTAGTGGACCCTGGCTGGCATGGTTGGCGCTCAGCGTATCCGCTTGGGCACTTTGCTTGCCGCAGCTGCAAGCCCAACTTGCCCATGGTGCCGTGGTCATGCGGAAATCAAGACCCTGCAGCCGATTTTCAACAACATGGCAATTTTTACATGGGTAATTGATGCAACCATAGGGGGGCGCCTGCATGCAGTGGCTTGGAACCGGTGGCCGGAAAAAGTCACATGGCAATTGCTATGGACATGTTGGCTCGACACACGCACAACGCACACTTCAACGCGTACACGACTCTACATAGTAAGCCTGCATGCAAATTTACACTGGGTCCTGAGGATTTTGTTTGCCACGTCGTATATTGCGTGCACGAGTGGCCTGAAATGCAATTTGGAAGACACGGCAACACGATTGGACACTAGTCAAAATGCGGAGAAGATGGCAGACAAAGTAGTCTCTTACAAAGGAGACGCTGAATTTGGTTCATTTAGACAAGGTATCCGCTAAGTCGATCCAACACCGAACCGTAATGCCACTGGCAAAAGCCGAGTGTAAAGCAAAAAAAAAACGCCAACCGTCCTCATGAAGTGGATAGAAATTTGTGACCCTGGCCCATGCATAGCTATAGAAAAAATTGCGTTTCGAACGCCGAGGTGGAAAGTATGGTAAAAGGACGAGTGTGAGGCAGACTACGAGCTGGTGGAGCTTCCGGATTCGTTGGAGCTTCCGCTTCGTCGGCGGGCAGAGTCGGTTGCGGTGCTGAGCTGGCGCTTGGTGTGCTCGTGCATGATTCTGGGGCGAGTTAGTGGGAGTTGATGGGCCAGGTGAGGGATGAAGAGACATACCTTTGGTATTCGCTCATGGCACGCTCTGGGTCGTTGAGGTCGAAGTTGTTGGCAAAGTTGTGTTGAGCGCCCATGGGCTCAGAGAAGCCGTCAGAGACGTAGACGGACTGGCGGGTCTCGGTGATGGCGGACATTGTTGAGATGGTTGGAGATGGTGAAGTGTCAAGGACGGAAGGCAGAGCGCAGATGTATGGTGAGAGTAGTAGTGGTTGGAGATGTGCAGATGGATGGTGACGATGAGGGGAGTAGCAAGCAAGCGGGGTGCAAACTATATATGTACTAAGTGCTCGTATCTCCCAAACGCACGCACGCACAGGGAGCAAAGTAGGGCGGACGGGACGAGATAGTCCATCATGGCCACGCATGGCAATAGATCTGCCCATGACTATCGGCTCAGCACAGAGATCCACCCTCAGCATTGCGCCAGGCCGGGGTGCTGGAGGGGAACAGATCTACAGGGTCCTGCTTGTTGCGCGCTAGCCGGCTAAGAGAGCCAATGAGAGGCCTCCGATCCCAACATCCCTGCTTGCCGCGGACTGGCGGTGTCGGGATCAGGCCGTTGGTGATGATGTCGCCAATGACGGGCTCGTGGAGAGGCGGCGCTGAGAGGAGGGAGTTTAGGGGTCTGGCTTGCATTAGAGGCGACGACAGGGACTCGAGCCTGCCAAAGCCTGGCCATTCCCAGCCCGCCAGCGCCCGACCGCGTCTACTGACTGGTGTCGACACCCGACTGTTGTTTTGCTTTGCTGCTCCGGAACTCTGACCCGCCGAGCAGTAGGCCGCCATGCCAGGCCGCGCCCTCGCTTCGACTACTTGCGCAGTAAATAACTAGGCTTGTTTCTTGTTGCCTGGCCACCCCATGCTAGGGCCGACAAAGTAAAAAAGCACAATTGCAAAGACGGCGTGTACTCTCTTTCTGCTTACTCTACAGCACAGAGAGAGGGCGTGTGCCTGTGTGCCTGTGTGGCCAATGACGCAGCGTCTGGGGCGGCAAATCTATCCTCTGGCCCACCGTCCCTCCTCTCTGCTCCACGAGAGGCCCTCCATCGACGTCAGACCCGACATGTGTTCTGCAGCCTCGAAACCAAATCTCGCGCAAAAGGACCCAGCAAAGCGGAAAAGGCATCCACCTTTGACAGTCGCAGTCCCTCGTATGTGCCCACCCACGTCATTTTTCCTCGACCTCCCACAACAGATTGGCTGCAATGCCTGCACGGCTATGTATAAGCGGGTCTAGCGCCACCCTGAAGATGCAGGGTCTCGGGCGGCCGCACAGCCGTTGCGTTCGTTCATACCCTCCTCCCCACTGTTGCCGCACTCGCTGCATGTTCGTGGGCGGCATATCGTCACTTCTGACGTTTGTCCCGTTGTTTGTTTTGCTCCTCTTCAGCTTCCACTCTGTTGCTCCCCTATCCAGCCACTCTACAGTACCCATTCATCCACCACTCCGAACGCCGTTTACCAGCGACGCAGGCACCCCCATGATGAAGTAATGGAACCACAACCACGACGCTGACCACCCTACCCCGAGCCCTGTGCATCCTGTAGCCTATCTCCGTGCTACACGCTCTTCTCTGGTCATCACCGAGACGATCCCTGCGTCTGATCCATGATAGCCGGCTTGGTAGCCATCACCTCTTGCATACACCTACTCTCCATGCAACCACAACTTCTACCCAACTGTACCTACATACCTAGGAATACCGACAACAAGCTCAGTCAAGCCTCAGTGAACGTGGCAGAAGAGTTGTGGCGCATGCTCTACTCCGGACCAGGCTTGTACGCAACAAACATGTCAAAGGCCAACAAACACCGATCCCTTTGCAAATCCTCGATGCCGCTACCCAACGTCTAGACCACATCCACGCACACCCCTATCGTCAATTCCACCTTTCCCATTACCACCCTCTCTCTTTCCCATCTTCTGTTTCATCGCAAAGTCCCACAGAGTCTCGCCTCTATTCCCAGTGCAATTCGGCTACCGCCACACTTTACCGCTCGTGCCACAGGCACGTCATACCAACCCGCCTTCAGCAGTGACGACCCATCTGGCCCCAACACCCTCTCCCCCTCCCCCTTCCCCCTTCCCGCTCGGGAAAGTGCACTTGCACTCACCCCGTCAACCAACCTGCCGTCCCGCGCGCTACTGCTCGATTGATATGCTGCAAGGGGTGCGCATGTCTGTGATATTTGTGGACTATGATGCTGCTCGTGGCCTGACCGCCATCACCCATAAGAGCTAGACATCTTCTCAAGCGCGGCTTGCGTCAGTCCGGCATCCACACACAGCCTGTCGGCATCAGCATCGGCACGGCTTGACGTATTTGTTCCATCGTCTCGACTTTTGCTCATGTCACTTCCCAACCGACGCAATACCCTTTCGCCCTCGTAGCTGCAAAAGCTACACTGTTGTGGTAATTCGAGTCGAATACGGTTGCCGCCGGCAAGGCGAGACTTTGTTGATCAAAACTCTGACCACCATTTTCTCAGGCGTGATGTCATACTGCTTACCACCGTCTGTATAGCTAAACTGTGCAAAGGGAAATCTCGTCTGCAAACAGACGGCTATTGAAAACGATCGACAGCAACCATGTCCACATCTGACGCCCATTACACTCACCTGCAGCTCGTCATCAAGCCAGTTACCCGCCCCGCAACAGCCTCCACAATGCCCTCTCCCTTCTGTATGACATCGTTTTGCTCGCTTCTGCCTCGACAACGGACACGCCCGTCCACCCCATGACATAATCCCACATTTGCTGGGAACGGGAGTCATGGCCGCCCTGCCTATGCCTGCATGCATGCACATGGCGCTGCTGCACTACGGGACGGCGTTTTGCTAGGGATGATGCAAGCCACCCTTGTTTTTGTCTGTTGGTAATGCACACCTCGCATGTAATTGCGTATGTGTGCAGACCTGGTATGACGCGTTTTGAGCAAAGACGTCGGTGCACCTTTGATTGTGCCATTTTGCGGTTGTATAAGTTTCCCTCAAAAACATGTCGTTTGAGGTCTCATGCCTCCATCTGAAGGTAGGGTAGAAGATGCATGTCGACAAAGAATCTGTATCATGGACGAAATTCATGTTGCTTACACATATGCATCATGGGACTTGTGTCTTGTGCTCCTTCGATTCCAAGACGCTTGATTGTGACACCCAAGCACATGTTACTATTGAGCTCGTGGGCTTTGATCCACGGATGGTTTGCTGTTGGCAGTTGTCGTTTTCTTCATCGAAAACGTAGCCATTCCGTCCATCACGTTCTGCTGAATGCCGTAGATGTGGATTCTTGTATAGTGGCAGAGTATGGTGTCGGTCTTGTTGCTCTGCTTGTAGTTTTTCGTCGATTTGGACAATGACATGGCAAGAATGATGCGATAAGGAGGATATGCTACAAATGTGCGTAGAGTAGTGTCGTAGGTATCTGTTTAATGGTTACTAGTAGTTACCACTGATACATATTTGACGGAGATGGCTGCGCTTGTAGTGCATACAGGGATGTGCAATGCAACGTGCTACAGAAAGCAACAAGAACAAGACATTCAAACACCAGCCTTATGTTTCCATTCACACATCTCTTCTACAAAAAGTACAAGAAACACAAGAAGCAAGTTTCCTTAACGTCTTACCCTACGCCCATCAAACACTTGACACTTAACGGAACTCCCTTGTCTTATCCAACCCACGCCCACATCACCATCACCACCCATAACTCCAAAACCAAATGACATCTACCTCACTACTATCCCCCTCCATACCATTCCTCAAACACTCTACCCGTCACACCCGCCAAGTCCACCCCCACTACCCTCTCTATTAAGCAAATCAATCACTCACCCTCTTATTCCCCATGGATCCATACACTAATTCAAATAACACACTAACTACCCAACCAACCCACCATCGCGACCCTAATAAACCCAAAACATACAAACAGCGGGGTAAACCAACCAACCAACCCATTCCAACATTCCAACATCAAATAAATTAACCCGTCACGAGGGTAACTTACACTAGCGCAGCCAAGCAACACCCGCCGAGAAACAATTTCTATCCATGAAACAACTTGAGAAAGAACGAGCAAGATGAAGAAAGAAAGAAAAAAAGAGCCAAGTCTGTGAGATTACAAAAGGACCAACTATACAAGTGGATAAGTAGTTAGAGATTTCATACATCTTTAGACTCGTTAATATGAATCACTAGCTTTACTCTACACACCTACTTTCCCGCGTAGACAGAGGTATAGATTTTTTTTTCTTTCAAATTACAGGGCTGGTATGCCTAAGGCTTTGCAATGCCGTCTCTACTTACACACTAAGTTTCTCTTCGTTTCACAGCTTCACCCCCTTAGCGGGCTGGTCCATCGTGTATCGAACCCCCCCCCCCCCCCCCCCCAAGACCTTAACTAACTCCCCTAGTGCCCCTCAACCCCCCCCCCCCCTCGCCCCCCAAGACCTAGTCCTTGTAACTGTCAACCACGTCACGGCCAAACTAGTCTGATGTTTCGTTTCCACCACCAACCCCCCATCTTTCATAGCTAGCTTAGCTAGCCCAACCCTAACCCACACACACACACACACACACACATTCACACAAGTGTGAAAAATTCAAAGAGAGAGCAAGGTGGATTAGAGTTCTATATGTATATATTTCTATTAAACAAAAAATCACTAAGCTATGTAAATATAAGACTTTGTTTACATAGTACACGTACACGTACGTATGTATGTATATGCATTGTAAAAGTGTAAAAGATTTTCTTGTCATTTGGTCGTAAAAATCGAAGAAAAGAGAAAGGAAAAAACATAGGTATCAAATAAGCCCATATATAAACTTTCTCCCAGAGAATAGTAAAAAAAAGATGTTTGTAGTGTTTATTTGTTGTTGAGGGTCGTGAAGTGAAATGGCAAGCAGAAAAGTAAACGCAGGACAAAAAAGCCGCAGCGGAACAAAAAGGGGGTTCGGAGTTCGGACGGGGGGGGGGGGGGGGACCACCACCATGCGGATGGAGTTTTTTTCAGCAGAAGAATTTCCATTTCTAAAAAAGATTTGTTTCTTTCCCTTTTTGTTTTAATTCTCTCTCTCTCTTTGTTCCTTTTTTCCCTCTTCTCATGTGTGTTTTCCCTTTTGGAGAAAAAATCGCAAATAAACAAGAACGGGTGGGGAATACATTTCGTCAGAGATTTATGGGAGGGAAGAGACAAATGGAAGGAGAAGAAAGAAGAGAACAAAAGAAAAAAAAGATCCAAGAAGGGAAGTTTCCAAATCTTCTTAGTGCTTGCCAATGTTGCGACGGTGAGCGTGCGCATGGCGGCGGCGGAGAGGGTCGGTGACGTAGACCTCGACCTCCTTGATGGCAACAACATAGACAACACCGTCCTTGGTGTAGGTGGTGGTGCTAACGATGCCGTCATCCTTCTCATCCTTGGGGGCCTCCTCCTTGACGGCCTCCTTGGGGGGCTGGGCGACGGGGGTGATCTCAGGGTAGCTGTTGTACTCAGCGGCGGGAGTGGGCTTGTCAGCGACGTTGTAGACGGAGATGCCACCGGCGCCCATTGAGCGAGCAGGGGCGTACGACAGGGTGGGCAGAGAGGCGGACGAGAGAGTGGGCTTGGCCTCGGGCTTGTCACCAGAGGAGGGAGGGTTAGGCTTAGCGTACTCGGGTCCGTACTGGATGGGGTTGTTGCCGCAGAGGCCGTTGGCAGGGCCAGCGCAGTTATCGCTGTCAAGGAACTTGGGGAGCTTCTCAACCTTGCACGAATCTTGCTTCTGCTCAGACTGAAGACGACCGGCAAAGACGGGGCAGTCCTCGGTACGGCCAGAGAGGTTGGTGCAAGTGTCAACGGCAGATTGGAGGGTGTCAATGTCCCATCCGTTCATGAAATCAGCGTGGTAACCGCAGCCTAGTTTTGCGTTAGATACGATTCATGGTCAGAAAAAAACTCAATTGAAAAAAAAACATACCAGTAGGGTCACCGTTGGACCAGACAAATTGACCAGCCTGGCCCTTGAAGGCGTAGGTGTTCCAGATGGTCTCGTAGAAGAGGGTAGGCAGACGAACGGGAAAGCCGTCGGGGCATGAGCCACCGTCAAGCATGCTGGGGTAGGCAACGTGGCTCTTGTGGTCAGGGGTATCGAGATCCTTTCCATTCCAGCATGAGGCAAAGAGCATCTCGGCACGGATACCGTCTGTGCATTCCGCATCGAGGAACTCCTTGCTGGGGAAGGTGTGACGGTAACGCGAGCCCTCGGGAGCCCTGGCGTAGTTGAGGCAGTTCATGCCAATGGACTTTGCGGCAAGAGCGCGCTGGGTCTTGTCCTCGTCTGTCCACGCGTAGACTGGGGGGTCAGGTACGGGGAGAGTGAAGTTGCGCTGATGCGGGTCACCAGCAAGCATCATGAAGCCCTTGGGAAAAGCCTTGATATTGTCGCCCTCGAGGAGGTAGTAGGCGAGCATACCACCGACCTGGGGGACAATCTCAGTCTTGCCGTTCTCATGGACGAAGTGCAGGGTTGGGGTCCAGTAAGCCGACTTGTCATCCTCGAACTGGGCAGAGGTGCACTCGGAGTTGCGGAGGTCCTCGTAGGTGGTTGAGGCACCAAAGTCTGTCGAGTGATGTTAGCGAATCATGCGCGAGAGGGAGTCGGTGTAGGGTTAGACTCACTGTTTCCACCGTGGATTGTGTGGGCGTGGGAAGAGGCGACACCCTTGTCGACGATGGGATCAAGACGAGCAAGAGCAGTGCGGCCGTGGGAAGGCATGCGCCAGAAGGCATCGGCAGAGCCAGCGAGGATGGCCGCGGCAGCGGAGAGAGAGGCGACAGACTTCATGGTTTGCTTGGTAGTCGTGATTGTTTGTCGGAGTGCGGTCCCGGGTAGCAAGGTGAATGAATTAGGATATGGTCAACGGGGTTTTAGCTTTCTGATCCGGCGCGGTTGTTGGAAACAGTATTGCAGACGCAAGAAATGAGTGTAGCGCTGTCGCGAAGACAGCAAGAGGAGTGGTAGCGAGTGTTGGGGAGGAGAGGGTGGTGGGCGTCGGATGGGGAGAGAAGCCAAAGGAGTGACGAGCGAAGGAATGGACGCGACTAAGGGCAATAGAAAAAGAGCGAGGGAAATGGAGGCTAAGGAAGACAAGCGGTTATGATGCTGGGGGCCGTGCAGTGAAGACGCTTTTAGGGGAGATGAAGGAATGCTTTGAGTTAGCGAGAATGAAACTCGGGCTAGCGGGCTGGCAAGGGAGTCCCTGACAGGACGCAAGCGGACATGTGGTTGGTCTGTGGCCGAGTGAGCACCGGCGGCTAGCCCTAGGATAGTAAGATGAAACATGGCAGTAAGGGGATCTATGTCATGGATTGCGGCGAGGGGGCGCAGGCTGGCAGTCGGCTTCAACCAAATGGCGTTGAGCATGGAAGCATGGTGAGCAGTCCGTGGGTGGAGCCGCGAATGCTTGGTAGTGGGTGGTGGGTAGTGGGCAGAGGGGGGCGAGGGGGGCTATGGTGAAGGGGATGGGGGATGGGGGATGG